>NC_040041.1:39943511-40048505 GCF_003713205.1 Coffea eugenioides
CCGGGGAAAAGTATACCACAGTGGTGGAATATCGAAAACCCTTTGCCGGCCCTCCTTTTCTGCTCTTTTACGCTCTTTCATCTCCTTGAAATCCTTGGCGGTTGGTCTGAAACCCAAACCGAAGGTATCTCTCTTTTCTACTATCTTCACTGGCTTCAGGATCCCTTGCAGTTCACGCCCCAACCCCTTGTCGAATTTGTATCCTCCACGAATCATTTCTCTGGCCATCATTACACTGGCTTTTGAGGGAGTTTGTTCCTCCGTGGTTATCCAACTTACGGAGACTATATCGGATGTGCTGTGAGGGGACATGGTAACACTTTGACTACCCTCCTCTTTAACTCCAGAATCGGTGATCACCAGGCAGTCCTCTTCAGCAAAGATAGTGATTAGCTTGTCATTTACCACGAACTTGAGTAATTGATGCAACGAAGACGGCACGGCCCCAGACTTGTGAATCCATGGCCTTCCAAGTAAGATATTATAAATGCTCGGGAAGTTCATGACTTGGCAAGTTATTTGAAACTGGGCGGGCCCCATCTCGATTACTAAATCTGCCTCTCCTATCGGCTCCCTTTGAGCTCCATCAAACCCTCGAACGATAGTCCCTGAAGGCCTCAGCTTGACGTCTTGCAATCCTAGTTTCTCTAAGGTACTCCAAGGACAAATATTCAGTGCGGATCCATTATCGATTAACACCTTAGGCAGCATTTTTCCGTTGCACCTCACTGTTATGTACAACGCCCTATTATGCCCGATGCCCTCCGTCGGCAATTCATCGTCAGAAAAAGTAATCTGTTTGGTAAATAACACACTTCCAACCACATGCGAGAAATTATCAACAGAAATATCCCTAGGGATTTGAGCTTTAGTCAATACTTCGATCAACGCGTCCCTATGCATATCTGATGAAAAGAGCAGGTCCAACATGGATATCTGAGCAGGTGACTTGCTCAGCTTCTCAACTACATTGTACTCACTTCTCTGAAGCCTCTTAAGGAAATCCAAGGCTTCTTTCTCAGTGATTGTTGGTTTAACGGGCGGCTCGGAGTTATTTGCTCAAATCGGAATGGCAGCTTCAAATGGACTTGCAATCTTCCCCGATCTGGTAACCACTGACGCTTCCTTCTTTGCAATTGACTTCTCCCCAATCTGTACGTCAGGTTCATCATAATTCCAGGGTACTTGTTGCAAACTTAAAACAGGCTCTTGCTTCGGGAATTCAATGACTACGGGCTCCAAAGCCTCCCTCTCAGCTGGCGTGAGATCCAAAATAAAGGGCTTTTCATCCTCTTCAAATGGCAACTCTATGACAAAGGGTTGGTCTGTGACCCCAAACACTTCAGCTTCCCTTGCCAATTCTCTGACTGGTTCCACATACTCCGTATCATCCAGAATAACCCCAATGATATTGGCATGTTCCGGTAAAGGGTTTCTATTTACGTTCGGTCCTTGTGCCTCCCTTCTCCTAACTACAATTTCCCCAGCTTCAACCATATCTTGAATTTTATGTTTAAGCGCCTTGCAATCAAAGGTGGCATGTCCGGGGGCCCCAGAATGATAAGCACAAACGGCTTGTGGGTTATACCACGCAGGCATGCCATATGGGTAGGTAGGAGGGGGTACCGTACCAATTTTCCCGGCGGCCTTCAACTGGTCGTACAATTGGTCCAGAGGCCTGCCTAAATTGGTGAAGGTACGGCTAGGTGGTCGGTTGTAAGGTTCAGGAGGTTGAGGATGGTTGTAAGCAGGTCTATTTGGTGGTGGAAATCTTGGATTATATGGTGGGCGTGGTCGGTTTTGGGGTGGATTTGGTTGAGAAATTTGAAAAGGAGCTACAGGTGGGTTGGGATAGCTTGGGCGAGGTCGAGGATGGTGAATGTTGGTAGTATATACAGGGTACGGATTCGGATAGTAATGATAAGGTGGTTGGTAAGTTGGATTGTGTTGATATCGGGGTCTGGGTGAAGGGTCTTGGTTCCAAATAAAGGTTGCGTCCCCCTCCTTCTTTTTGAACGGCGGCTTTTTCGCATTGCTTCCTTGCCCTTGTAAAGCATCCAACTGAGATTTGAGGGCGGAGACATTGACAATCTTTCCAGCTCTCACAAAGTCATCAAACTCCTCAAGTTTGTTTACAATTGCAGCAAACGAACATCCGGTCATACGAAAGATCTCTTCGAAGTACGGCGGATCATGAGCTTTTATGAAAGTACGAATAATTTCATCCTCAGTCATCGGTGGTTCCACCTTCGCAGCTACTTTTCTCCACCTCTTAGCATAGGTCTTGTGGTCCTCAGAAGGCTTCCTTTTCGTTCCTTCCAGAGTAGTCCGGGTGGGAGTCAACTCGCAGTTGTACTCATACTGTCTCACAAATGCATTAGACAAATCAATCCAGGTTTTCACGTCTTCAAGTTTTAGGTTGGAATACCAGTCAAGCGCATCCCCTTCCAGACTCTCGGGGAACAACCTTAAAGGCAAATTCTCATCGTCCACGGGCTTTCCCAATTTGTTGGCAAATAGTCGGAGATGTGTCTTGGGATTACCCGTCCCATCATATTTGTTAAATTTAGGGGTTTTGAACCCCTCAGGCAACTGCACGCTCGGAAAAAGGCACAAGTCATCATAATCCAGGACTCCCTGCTTGTTCAGCCCCTGGCTCTTCCTTATAAATTCATCGAAACGATCTAGACGTCTGAGCAACTTCATATCAATTGGAGCAGAAGATTCACCCATTTCAGGCTTATTTTGGAAAGTGTGCTCCGGTATCACGGGTTCTGCGGTGGTTTGATAGAAAACTGGTGGGTTTAGATGCATGTTTGGGTCACTTTGAGGCTGAAATCCTTGACTATAGGAAGGGTAGAAAGGAGGATTTTGAGTGAAAGCATATTGCGGGTTAAAAGTTCCCTCAAACGTAGTTTGAAACGGAGGAATAACAAATGGTTCGGATTGTGGTTGTGTAGCGGGTACAGGTTCAGGTCGCACTCCGCTACTGACGAGCTCGTCAATCAATTTCTTCTGAGCGGCCATTTCAGATGCCATCTCCCCAAATTTAGTGAGCAATTCGGTCAACTGAACCCCGGGACTTGCAATCTCCGGCTGGGTCGTTGCAACGGTCTTTTCCGATGACTCTTGTTGGGTACTCATGTCTACACGATTCCTTTGGGCCTTACTTCGGGATCGCGTTATAATGGGGCTTCGTCGAGAAGCTATGTTTAAAATTTTACCTGAGAATGCAAAAGACTTCTTTAGATAAGCCAATCGTTATTAGATTTTCTGCAATTTATTCAAAAGGGAAAAAAGAAAAAGGCATGAGTTAGTAATTATTCAAACAACTCAGATGCATGTCCTACGGGGGGACCCTTTTTGTGCCAAGGGTAGGCCTAGCATGATGCAACACCTTCGAAATGGGACCCGTAATACAAACCTGTTTTTGACAATAATCCAAAATGAGAGCAAAAGAAAAATCATTTTCATTGATAAACTTGCCAATATTTACATCATGTCACGAAGACGATTCCGTACAAGATTACCAAAACTTCTGAACCTATCTAATACAGAGTCCTTTGTTTCCCTAGCATATGGAATTCTAACACATTCAGTTTGGTCATATAATTCTGCACATTTTCTTTTCAGCTCTTGACGCCTTCCTCGTTCATTTTCATACAATTGCTTGCTTTGCTCGGCCATCCCTTTGTATGCTTCGACAGACTTACTTAACTGCAGAATTTCCTTATCTTTTGCTTCGACAATGGCCTTTAACCTTTTCACCTCCTCAGCTGGCTCATCTTGTGTTTCTTGTGTGGCGGACCTTCTCACCCAGTCTTCGTATTGCGGAGTGGTCAATCCCCTTTGTTTGAGTTCCGGAACGTACTTGACGCGTTCGTCGTCGGACAACGTCTCCCAGGCCTCATTAAGAAGGATCTTCATCGGAATTTCTCTCGGACATATCCCTTTATCAAAAATGATGGTAAATGTAGTCAGATCAACTGCAGACGGCACATCTTGAACTCGCCCTAATTGTCGGAGGAACCTTCTTGGATTGTATGCCATGATACCCTGAGTACCCAATAAAGGAATAAGCTCGGATGCCTTGGTGCGAAGAACAGGCTTGACACAATTGGTCCAATCCAATACCCATCTCACATTTTGATTGGTCACATTCGTCAAAAAGTTCACAAACTCGGATGCGTTACTCGGCAAACTACTGCTATTGATCCTCTTGTGATGTGTGATTACCCAGTTATATCCGGCCATTGGTAGACTCCCGGGAATAGACGGTTGTCTCATGAAGTGCTCCATCCCCCACACATGTAAAATCAAATTTGAACCACAAAAAAACTTTTCCCCTCTCTGACAGGTAGTGCAAGCTACGAAAATGTCGGCCAAAATAGTTGGAACAATAGAACACTGTTTATCTTTTATTCCTAGAAACAAGTCATACAAGATTTTAGTGAGCTTGAAGGCTATCTTTTTGTCTTTCCTAGGGAAAAAGTAGGTTCCAGCCATGACCAATCCATATACCCAAACTCTCTTTCGTTCCCATATTTCCTTGGAAGTAAACGAGAAATCTCCCCGGTGCCTTTCAAAACCATCCCTTAATGCGAATCGATCAAATAAGAACTTTGCCTCTATATTTTGGTCCGACCCTTGAATTACTGATTCCTTTAATCCGGTGAAACGACAAAATTCGGCCTTGTTAGATACTAGTGGAAATATCACGGCAGCTCCCTGAATTGGCAAA
This sequence comes from Coffea eugenioides, assembly GCF_003713205.1. NCBI lineage: Eukaryota > Viridiplantae > Streptophyta > Magnoliopsida > Gentianales > Rubiaceae > Coffea > Coffea eugenioides. The sequence goes on from NC_040041.1 coordinate 39,948,253, forward strand.
TTAAGAAATCCGGCAACCTCTTCAATTGTTATGGTCATTTCCTTTTCCCCAAGTCTAAATGCGGAACAAGTGGAATCCCACAAATGCACCAAGGCTTCCACCAAGTAGCCATCGGATTTAATGTCTTTAAAATCCCCAACGGGTCCTAATCGAGCGGCTACTTGGTTGATTTCACTATGTGAAAGGAATGTGGGCCACCTTTGTACCTCCGACGGTACTACCAACATCTGTTGGACTCGGCGAGGGCTTTCCATCTAAGAACAAAAACCGGTGTCAAATACCTTACCCACGGGTCCCATTTCTCTGGTTAAACATGAATTTAAACGTGCAATTCCCAAGATGGGGTTAAGTACCCACGGGAATATAGGGTTGGCTTATCCCTAGTGCGGGATTCCCTAAATGGCATTCCCTTTCTATGGTTTATGCATGATGCCAGTTTATTAAAGCAGTAAAATATGCAATTGAAATGAAACATGACCTAAGGGACCCTTTATTTGCCAGGGTAAGCCTAAAATGATATGACATTATTAACTTATGAATGAAATATACCAAAACTTTTAAACGTGCGATATCCTATCTACACGGGTAGGCCCTAAAAGAAGGTCATGCCAGACCTCTTATTTGTTAGGGTTTGTGAATGCAATGGGGACACAAAACCAAGAAATGTTAGTTCAAGCAGATAAATACACATAACACATTGTAGCAACAAAATCAATACAAAGAAATAAAGCAATAAAAGGGAGAAAGGGGTTGGACCCCTCCCCTCGTGAATCGTGTCCCTAACAGGGTAAGGCAGACTCTACCCTAGGTAAACTATCATGGATGCATGAGGTATTGGCTCACTAATGCAGCTAGACTCGATAGGCTTTAGGTCCCCGAGCCTTCAGACTTGGAAACCAAGGGTCATCAATCCCAAGGTTCTTTGTCGGTGGCTCGAGCGATTCCCCAGACATTGCTACGCACACGTCGTGTCACGGCCACATGTCTGAGTGAATCTATCAAAAATCCTCAATCTTCGACTAAAAGCTATAGGCTATTAACCCAAAGCTTAAAGCGGAAGATTAAGTGACCCCTCGGATCGTGCTACGCACACGTCGTGTCACGATCACACGTCCAAGTGGGTCGCCTAAAAATCCTAACAGGGTGGAGTGGCGTGACAAGCCACTAAAAGAAAAATAAATGAGGGACGAAAAATTAAAGCGTATGCACGTATGCTAGTGCTCGTTTGGAGGGGAGGGATCAAGAACCCACGCGAGGCTCTAGGGTATGTCCCCCCACCCAAATGCAATGCAAAGCGCGAGATAAAACAAGTAAAATATACATCCAAACAACCAATCATACATACGTGAGTGGGGAGTAGTTTGGTACGTGCGAGAGGCAAAAAGTCCTAAAAAGGAAAAATGCAACCCTAATATCCAAATGCTATGCATAAAAAGGGTAGAAAAGGGAAAAGAATGGCCAAATCAAATGCTTGGACCCACTTAGGAAGTCCCCAGTGGAGTCGCCAACTGTCGCGCCCCACTTTTCGATTCGAGTTGAATTGTGTGGTGTGTGGTGTGTAATGTGTGAACGTGTGCAAAATGAAAAGTAAAAGGCCATGGGACCCAGAATGCGACGATTTGGCCAAGTGAAGTTCAAAAGGGTTTTTTTTGTATCAAAAATGGAGTCGCCACTTGGTATAGAGTTAGGGTGTACCAAGTCACCCAAAAAGTGTTTTTGTTTTTGAATAAAAAATAAATAAACCCTTTTTGAGAACTTTTGGGTCTGCGTAACCAAAAGAGGGATCGGGGGTCACATTTGACGAAGGGGAAGGCAAGGACAGAAATCCAAGGCACCCCTTCGACCTAGCCAAGGCTAGTTGCGTGACTTAAGCCAATTTTCCTAATTTTTCTACCCAAGGTATGTATCGCGTGTTGGATATGTCTATATGAATGCAAAAACCTAGACCTAGGGGGATTGGGGGAAATTTCTCTCCAAAGGTTGAGTGGTGCCAATCACATTAATTGTGAAGCCCAATAATGATCCTTTTGGAGAGGTCACACCTAAACCTAAATGACGTGAAAAATGAGTGGAATGCATGCTATGTGAAAGTGTGAGCTTGTGTGAAGTGAGAAAAATGATAAAAGTAATAAGATAAGAGTGAAGGTGTGCAAATGTAGATGAGAGTACTCGTGTGCGAGTGAAGATAAAATGCTCGTGTGCAAGCGAAGATAAAAAGTGTTCGTGTGCAAGTGAAGGCAAAAAAGTGTTCGTGTGCAAGTGAAGGCAAAAAAAGTGTTCGTGTGCAAGTGAAGGTGATAAAAGGTGCATGTGTGCAAATGAGACAAAAGTGAAAGTGTAATGATAGAGTGGATTGAGAATGCATGAGCCTAGGGAATTCATGCAAATTGGGTACGGGGAGACCTAAATCGTGACTTGATTTTCCCTTTGATTAGAAGGCGAAACTAGCGTGCTAAGGCTATCGAGTAGCCACACTCGCTCGTTTCCCTTATCAGAAGGGGACACTCAAGCAAAATGAACCCTATAGCTAGCATGGGATGCAAAACCTAAAGTGAGGGGAAAAGGGGGTCGAGAAGCATGCCAAATGATAAACTAAGGAGAAAAAAAAATGCGTGATATGTGGTGATCATGCAAATAATGCATTAATGAAAATCCAAGGAAAAATCCTATTGGGTCTAGCGTTGGACTAGCCCATCTATGAATTCCGACTAGCGTTGGACTAGCGGAAACGTACATTCATCCATTCCATTCATTCATGGTTATGAAAGCAAGTAGACATGCCAAAACGCTCGTAAACACGTAGCACGTAGCACTTAGCATGCTCGACTAGATGCAAGAGCCTACTAAAGCAATTTAACATGTAACAACAAAAACAAGCAACCAGGGGGAAGGGGAAGTGGACCAGATGCTCTCCGAGCCCTATCTATTACAAGCCAAGAGGTGTACACATACCCCATGAAAGCATAAAGGGAAAGGGGAAATGGACCAGATGCTCTCCGAGCCCTATCTATTACAAGCCAAGAGGTGTACACATACCCCATAAAAGCATAAAGGGGAAGGGGAAATGGACCAGAGGCTCTCCGAGCCCTATCTTAAATAAAAGTAAAAGCCAGTAAATGCATGCAAGGAGGTAAGGAAAGCGGAGTAGGCATGCAATTTCACATAACACGTAGGAGCACATAGAGTCAAATGAAGTGCAAAATGGGGGATAGAGTGTACCTCCCTTGAAGTGACGCCCTAACGTAGTGAAATTACTAACTTACCCTCCAAAATAATAAAAAAGGTCAAGGTACCTCAAATAGTAGAATATAACAAAAAGACGGCTTAAGCTAAGACCATCAAAACAAAAGGTTAAGGCACCACTTTAATGATATAATATAAATAATCCAAATGGCATTCATCAAATCATAAAAAATTTCCTCCATCACAACTTAAATGTAGTCAAAGGTACTTTAAAGATCAAGGAGAAGGCATGGCCTATTCGATTTCCAAGTGAAGCATCTATTAAGGACTCAAACATATCCCTTACCCAAACACTCGAGTCAATCGAACATTTAAGAACTTTAAAAGTCCAAAACAAAACAAGGGTCAAGCAATCCAACACATAAACATGGAATTGAACAATTAGAAGCACTTAAATGCCTAAGATCAAATACGGATCAATGAGTGGTTTCACTTGCATTTTAGGATCCAAAAACAACCATCAAACAATCAAACCAAAACCAATTAAAATGTTTTAAGAACTTTAAAGGTCCAAAAGCAAGAAAAAAAAAGTTAAGCAGCAAATTTACTTAGGAAAGTTAAGGAAAACGGGCAAACATAAGCTCATTTAAACACAAGTTTCACAAATTCATGCTCTAAGTATCACCCAAACAAATGAAAGCAAATGAGCAATCGAGTTGCGAAGTTGAAGCTACCAAAGACTCAATTGTGAACACTACCCAAGCATTCAAACTCAATCAAGCACTTTTAAGAACTTCAAAGGTTCGAAGGCAAAGAAAAGGTGGAGGAATGGTTCAAAAACATTTTAGGGCCTAATTGCAAGAAATGGAACCTAATTGGGTCTTTATAGCATTGCTGAAAAAAAATTACAGGGACCCAATTGACTAATTTTCTAATTATTTGGGCCGTAGTGAGTCTAGGGGAAACTTGGGGGGTCAAAATGCAAATTTTGAAAAGCTTTTTTTTTCATGCAAAACATGCAAGAACGTGAAACAGGTTCTGCAATGAAGAAGTGTTTCTGCAATCAAGAAATATTACCGCAGGTTACACTTTTTGCAAGCAAACTCCAACTTCAGCACAAGTTTGATCAAAACATTTCAAACAAGACGTCCAAAACCCTTATCCCAGCAACATGCAACATGATTTCAACATCCAAGCAAAGCAAAAACATAGCAGGGAAATTGTTCAAAATGTTAGAAGATGGCTTGGCAGAATTCTAGTTCATTCCTTTTTAGCAATTGTCTGGTCATGGTTCAAATGCTCCAAAACCCAAACATGTAAACCCAAACCAATCTTCCAAATCTTCTTTTTGCAAACAAGGTTAACTAACAAACTGAATGGCCGACACTTTAGGGAGCCAATGCAGGTAAGGAAACAGCAAAGAGAATGCGACAACTTTTTTTGGTTCTGCTGCAAATTTTCATGTGCAAAGTTCTGCATTTCAGCAAAGCAAATGCGTGCAACAGCCTTGAAATTACTCCAATCCAACATGGCTAAACACCTATGAACAATGGGACTCTTGGAGGATTTTCTTGCTAAGTTTCATGCAATGAACGAAAACAAGCAGCTTATGCGACTGATTTAATTAAGCTTCAACAACCGAAAATAAAAACTGCTGCACTTTGCTTTCAACTTAGATTTTCGATTCAAAAACAGCTTTGATTAGATGTTTTCAACTCCAATAAACTTCATTCAGACCAAACAAACAGAAAGACTTGACAACTTTATTCAGGCATACAGGAAACTTTTAAACTTCAACAAGCAGTGTTCTTGAACTTCAGCATTTTGCATGACAAGATGCACTAAAACATCTCAAACCACAAACCCAAACTCAAATTCCTATTAAGCTTATCATGCTTGCAAACTAAGGCTGGAAACCTGAGTTGCTCAATCAACAAACGAAATGAAAGAAAAGTGCAGGCCTTTATATGCATCAGAAAAAACTACAAGCACCAGTGGGTTTATAAGGTGACTAAATGTGAAGTTGCAGCAGAGGAAAAATAACACTCATGCAGACAATTTTTCTACCTTTCTCATAAAACTTCAGATGTTGACGCACAGATCAGAAGAAAAACCATGCGGCCTTAGCAAAAAATTCTGAAACTTTACCATTTAGCAGTCTCACGCGACACTATCATGTAAGCAAAGAAAATTATGATAACTAGCAAGTTTGGACTCATTCATGGGTTCATTTCTGCAAAGGTTTTAGCTTTCATATGCGCAGGAAAATCTACCATGGGCATGAACTCAAAACGTGTAAGCCTGTCTACTGGTTCCATAAAACCCCACTCAAATCACTTTGAATCAAAACAACCAAATCATGATATGAAACCATAACTACAGTTGCTGCCTTTCCCCCCCCCCTGAGAATCCGAAACAAAAGACTCCAATTTTTGACATTTTCAGCAGTTTTTATCCGATGTAATAAGCCTAATGAATCAACAAAACTACAAAACTCTAGAGTTCTAACTCACTGCCTAACAAAGCTTGGAGATATACACTCCGTATGCCAGATTGAAGCAGATAGAGACAACAGCAACAAACCATCGAAACAGAGAACTAAAAGCAAAAGTCCAACTCAGTCACGAAGGAAATTGGAGAAGCTAAAACTGGGGAGGCTAAAGAAATCAGTTGTAGGAAGATACCTGAAGTTTTTGATCGATGGAAAGAAAGTGAAAGCTTTGGTCTTTCTTCCTGCTTCGATAGCTTCTTCCGCCGCCTGTCTCCTTAATTCCCTTTGCTGGTTTTTCCCGTTTTCCGTCGACTTCGCCTCTCAATATCCTAGCAGTTCCAACCTTTATCAGTTAGTATCCCCCTTAATCTCCCCAAAATTCTTACTCTCTCGCTCTCTGTTTTTCTCTCAAACACTCTGCAGTCAAACGTGAGCCTCTCCGTTGAACTCTGGTTCAGATTTTTCCTCTCTCTTTTGCCCCGTTCTCCTCTTTCTTTTGCCGTGGCTTTTTTCGTCAATCTCTTCTCCAAAAAAAAATCTCCCCCTTGCGGCTGGCTTTTTCCTTTTGCTTTTATATGGACTCCAAGGCCCTTAAACCCTCCACTGAATGGTCAGGATGAAGGCCAGCCTCTGCCTTCATCCTGCCCTTCAATGGCACGTACGAAGTGTCCTTGGCAAGCTGCAAAAAAAAAAAAAATACAGCCTGCCTGCCGCAAGCGTTTTTTTTTTTTTTTTTTTTTTTTTTTTTTATAAAGAAAACAACTTGAAGATTACAGAAAATATAAATAATAAATATAAATAATAATAATAAAATTACACAAACCCGGTAATAATGATAATAACAAAACAAAAATAATTTTAAACAAAACAAAAAAAAACTAAACAAAAATGGCCATTTTTAAATTTTCCAATTTTTCATTTTTTCATCATTTTCTTTTTCTCAAAATAACTTAAAAAATAACTAATGTGCCCAAAGATTGAATTTAAAGAAATAAACATATTTTTGTGAACAAATTTTCCCCTTTTTTTTCCTTTTTTTTTTCCTTTTCTTTTTTTTCATTTTTTATGATTTTTCATTTTCATTTTTCTTTCAAGAAAGCATTGAATAAAAACAAAAATGACTAAAATGATTTTTCTTTTCTTTCTAAAACTCTATAAACTTAAAAACTAAAAAAAAAACTAAAAAAAAACTAAAAACTCAAATCTAAAACTTAAAAGTGATTAAAAACCTGAAATGACAAAACAAAATAAATGAATAGACAAACTAAAAGGGCAAAATGAATAAAACTAAAATAAAAATAACAACTAAAAATGCAAAACACACAACAATGAACTAAATGCAAGCGATTTAAAATAAAAATCATGAAGTAAATGCCACATACAAATTATTCAAAATTTGGTGTCTACACCTATAAATAGGGTTATGGTTCCCAAGTCACACGTATCATTATTTTGTCGTATTTTCTAGTACCACAATATATAGCCCTTTCTTGATATCCCATCGTCGGGAAAGATACCAGAGAGATACTAAAGGGCTCTCTCAAGGATCGGCAAATACATGTTGACCTGGAAGCCCACCCCAAAATCTCTAGGGATTCAAGCGCCAGTTTGTCAACATGAATCAAGGTACGCTTCCGCAATTTTGTGTTATTTATTTCTTAATAATTGCCATATTGATCTTGGGTTTAATAGGTGATGGCTTTCACCAAAAGTTAATATAAATTGCCACCCTAACAAGTGGTATCAGAGCCCATATGGTTGATTATTGGGAAATAATTTGGATTTAGTAATTTATGTATAAACATACATATATTTTTGTCTGGTGAATTCGATTTTGATATATATGCATATAGACTGTTAAACAAGAAAATTCTTGGTGCATCGTGTGACAGCCCCACCTCCCCCTAAGGCGTACCAAAGGGTTCGGCGGACCGCCTGCCCAACTCTCGCCGGGATTCAGTCGTTCACGTCAATCCTCAATCGAAACCAGAATAAACCCACAAGACTAAACATAACAACAATCCAAAACTTAAAGCAAAACTTATATACATTGCTATCTAAAAAGGGAGTACAAATATCGAATATACAAAGGTTCTCGATTCACCATACATCCAGCCCGTGCCGAGCACTAGGGCGAGAACCATCCCAAAAGAAACTAGACTAGGCTAGTCGATACACAGCTCTCGTCCTTGCTCACTTTCCCCTATTAAGGAAAACAAAACTAAAGGAATGAGCTAAAAGCTCAGTGAGGTTTCAAACACATGGGCAACCAGAAGTTCAATGCATTCATTACATATAACCAATAATTCAAGATACAAATACAAAATAAAGCGATAAACACATTCATTAAAAGGATACGGGCTCACAGGGAGCCATATATTCGTTCGTTCGTTCGTTCTCCTGTCATTCCCCTTATTCCTCCGGTCATTTAAATAAAATGCATTTTTGGTAAATAAAACCCTCGTTCGTTCTTTCGTTTCGTTCACCCCCTCCTGAAAATTGGCCAGGCTCCACCAGACTACAAGGTAATACTCGAGTATACCAAATTCACCCAGGGTCACCATATCGCCCGACCGAGTCCGCTTCTGGCTCGAGTCGATCGGTAACGAAGGGCAGGGCCCAATTCAGCCAAAAGGTTTACATTATGCGCAACTAATGTAACAATCATTAAATCATTGAAAATGTCACGTTTCATTTAGGTCGAGCGCGGTAAAGTACACGCTCGCCTAGAAAACTCGTTTTGGAAATCCTTGAAAGCACTTAACACATTATCAAACAAGAACACAAGTCATGAAGTCAAGAAAAATATAGCAAACAAGGAACACTCACCTATTTACGCAAAATAACGTGCAAATATCCTTCCGGATATTACCTCAGTCACCGAGAAAACCTAAGAGTAAATGAGAAAGAATATTACAGTCTATCTAGCACAAACATATCTAGCACAAACAATTAGGAGAAATCGAAGAAACCCAACAATTGATGAATAAAACGTATAGAAATGACTTTAAAGTGAAACGAGGGCATTTGGACCGGTGGACGGAAATAGCTAGGGTTTCATAAACTAAACGCAAAACCAAACAAAAAGGGTATAAAATTTCCAATGGAAAACACTTGAACCAAAGACATGTCGGAATCCAACTATATGGACTAAGAAATATTGTTTTCAGGATTGTTTATGTGGTTCAAAATCATCTCATATTCAAGTAGATATTATAGACTAAATGTCTTAATGAAATTCATGTAAAATGGAGGACAAAATACCCAAGAAAACCCTAAACCACTCCTTTTTATTTGGGTAAGAGTAAGTAAACATTTGGAGTTTCCAATTGAAGAAGGATCATGTTTTAAGATGGAAAAACGGTCATAGTATTTGCCAAACGAAAATATACAAGTTCAAGTAGAAACTTAACCCTCGAGCGAAAATTTGGGCAGCACGCCCTTTGTATTTACCTATTTTTCAGCCATTTATGGCTTCATTATTTTCCTCAATCAATCCCAACATTACACACAATATAAATAGCCACTCAATAGACTCAATGTCATATGATTACCAAATCAAGCTAGGACATGTGCGGAAATGACGTTTAGGTTGGAAAACAAAAGGCAGATTTGTTGTTGCTTAGCGGAACTAACACAACTGAAACTACACTAGTCGGATTGAGGTGCAATGTACACCGTTTCGAAGCTAAGAGAAATGGCTACAATGTTGAAGAAGGCCACTCAGTCCAGTTTGCAATGTATCTAGGTCAAATTTACTAAAACAACCCCAGATTTTCCAGTTCGCAGTTCAACTAGCAGTCCGGATTCATTCAATCATATCTCAGCACATACAACTCCAATTCAAGTGATTCCAAAGCCATTTGAAAGCTAAGATACAAGTCTATAAGTCTTAAAAAGATATCGACAACCAAATCAGTATTATTCCTGGTCAAAACAACCAATTACAAAAGCTGATTAGCATGTTCGGATGGAAACAGGGTAGCAGGGGTATTTCGGTCTTTTCATAGGCTACGTTGCTCCGATTGAGCTGAAATTTTGCAGGCATCTATAAAATATCATTATCTACAACTTTTATATTTTGTACCAAGCCTAATTCGGCCTCTAACATAGGGCACTGAAACCGGACAGAACTGAAGCATACAATTCCAGAAATCTGAAATTTTGGGAGTTCAAGGGCAATCTCTTCATTTTCTTGATTCAATCACTACCACAACCTCTTATACAAGCCTATATATATCCTATACCACTCCTACAACAAGTATAAGAAAGAAATCAGTCAAACCCTAGCTTACATACATCACCCCAAAATCATCACAACAACTTGTATAGCTACTAATCTAACCAAAACATGAGTTATATAACAACTTAAACAAAAATAAAAGAATCAAAGCCATGGGTCAGACCTTATACCTCAACAAAAGGGCTTGCAAGAGTAATACTTCACCTCCTCTTGAAATTTTTGGTTCCCTTAATTCCCAAGTTCACAGCTCACAAGTTAATCGGTTTAGTTTTCCTTGGTTGCACTCAAATGGTTGGATTCAAGATGGATTGAAGGTTTTTCTCTCTTGCTCTCTCTCTCTCCCTTGCTCGGCCAAAAGACAGAAAGAATGAAGGAAAATAAGCTGAAATAAAGGATAAAAGAACAAGAAAAAAAATTATTCAAAGAGCCATAGGGTGGTGACATTTGTCACCACCATAGCCATGCAAATTTCTCTCTCTTTTCCTTGCATTTTTGGCCACAAATTTCGGCCATATGGATGAGTATGAGGGGGGGATATTTTGCAAAAATATCAGGGGTATGTGGTGGTAAGAAAGTGGTGGTTAAGTGGTGGGTTCAATCGGTAGTGATCGATACCCGTCGGTTTGACGCGATTTCTCTGAAATCGCGTATACTAGGATTTTTAGCTTATAATCACTAACTTATTATTATCACTTCTAGTCATATAGTATTCCCTCATCCAAAAGTCACTTTTACCTATCAAATTTGATCCTCACTCCGTACCGAATAATCATACTACGGGAAAACGTGAAATCCTAATTCGCTCTTAACTTGGAAACGAAAAGTGAAACCCTACTTCCTATGTTCATTTGCACCTATTGAGGAATGATTGGGTATTAGGGTCATAATAAATGAATAATTTCCAAATGAATAATTTCCAAATGAAAGGCATTTTAAAGAAAAACGTGAGGAATTTTACAATTCCAGTGATTAAAATTAGGGTTTCAATTAAAATATGAATGATTTAAGAAAACCGGTTAGTCACAAGTAAATTAGGGTTTTTGATTAAAATTTTAGAGTTTCTAGTCTTTTAAAACAAAATAAGGTTTTAAATAAAATCCAAAGAAATACACTTTAGTATTTTCTTTACAAACAACCTCCTAATTTTCGGGGTATCACACATCGTGGCTGTCTTGAATTTTGACTATAAATGCATCTGTCGGCCGCATGATGAATGGCATGATATGAATCTAGATTGATTGCTATATGTTATTCATGCCATTGATTCATAGCTTTGATGACATGGAATTCAGTGGGTCATCTTAGTCAAGCCGATCCATTACTTTCCTATGCTTTTATAATGGTCAATTGTTAACCATTTGAATCCAGGTTTCGTGTCATGTTTCATGCTTTTGTCATACTTGCCGAATAATATAAAGCCAAGAGAGTCCATGGTTCTTAAACAGTAACAACCATGATTCAGGTTTCCTTGTTTTATTCATTATTCATAGGATATCGATAAATAAGGGGACCGTTTATGATTACATAAGGATCTATGGATTATGTGGTTTACCTGGATTGCATATCATGACAACTTGTTTATATAGCTTTTATGACTTGTTTTCATGTTCAAGAATAAATATGCATATATTAATATGTTAAGGAAATTAGGGTCTCTTTAATTGAAGTGAACGCTAATAAAGTTAAATAAGACATTCAAGCCTATAAAGTTCATATATTTGGCCCACTAAATATATAATTTTATAAGACATTATGGACATCAAGAAAGTTTTGGGCTTGAATAATAAATTGGGTCAAATTATGGATATGGACCTTTGGTCCAATAAGTTTTGATCCAATTGATCATATGTGGCCACGTTTTGACCAGAGCTAACCAAAGTTGATTTTGATCAAAATTTTTATTTAATTTGGATAATTTTAAATTTAAATATTGGTATGATTATATATATTTTAGAATAAATTAATTGAAATAATATGCCACAAAAGTGACCTCTGTTATGGAAATTAATTTGTTCTAAAATATAACTAGTTGGGTACTTGCAATTTTATGAATATTGATCGGTCCAAAGGAAGGTCAATATTTAATAAAATTACATGTGCACTTGTGGTAATAAATATGTGATAATTATTTGAATTTTACATGTGATTTATAAATTGGTCTAAAGGAAAATTTATTTTTGACATGTTATTATTATCAGTATTTGTTACTACACCAAGATATCACTTAGAAGTTAATATTTTGTCCAAAGATAAAATATTAATGGAACATCGGTATCTTGATATGGGGTTACCATTATTTGAATTTATTATTATTTGGTTCATGTGAACATAGTTTTAATTATTTGATATTCCTGTTCAGTAGCAAATGATCCTACAAATATTACTACCAACATCAATAATATTCCTATGTTGAATGGCACAAATTTCAAGTCCTTGAAAGAAAATCTCTTGATAGTACTTGGAGTAATGGATCTCGACCTTGCGTTAAGGGATGATTCTCCCCCACCTCTTACAGATCAGAGTACCTCTGATGAAAAGAGAGATAAGGAAAGGTGGGAGAGATCAAATCGCTTGTGTCTGATGATCATAAAAAAGGCCGTTTCAGAAGCATTCAGAGGAACAATGTCAGAAACAAATGTAATCGCTAAAGATTTCCTTCAGGACATCGAAAAAAGGTTTGTTAAGAATGAAAAGACTGAAATTAGTACGCTCTGGACACGCCTAATTTCAATCAAATATAGTGGTGAAGGCAATATCAAAGAGTACATTATGGAAATGTCTCATCTTGCTTCAAAATTAAATGCATTTAAATTGACACTCTCTGAAGAGTTACTAGTGCATTTGATTTTAATATTTTTTCCTACACAGTTTAGCCAGTTTAAGGTGAGTTACAACTGTCAAAAGGAGACCTGGTCTCTAAATGAACTCATCTCACACTGTGTAGAGGAAGAGGAAAAGTTGAAACAAGATCAGACAGAAAGTGCCCATCTGGTGTCAACCACTAATAATAAAAGCAAGGGACTTAAGAGAAAAAAAAGAAAAAGGAGCTGCAGGTACAGTGCCACAAAAGAAACAACAAAAGAAATCAGATGATCAGGGAAAGAATAGTTGTTTCTTCTGTGGAGCTCAAGGGCATCAAAAGAAATATTACACCAACTATCACGCTTGGCGTGCTAAGAAAGGTATGCTTCTTAATTTGGTTTGTTTTGAGGTTAATCTAATTTCGGTACCTAGACACACATGGTGGTTAGATTCTGGTGCAACAACTCACATCAGTGTGTCTATGCAGGGTTGCCTGAATTACCGAAAGGCTAATGATAATGAAAGATATATCTATGTGGGCGATGGCAAAACAGTTCAAGTTGAGGCAATTGGAATTTTTAGATTATTGTTAAAAATCAGATTTTATTTAGATCTCTATGAGACATTTGTTGTACCGTCTTTTAGACGGAATTTAATTTCTATTTCTACTTCAGTGTGTCTATGCAGGGTTGCCTGAATTACCGAAAGGCTAATGATAATGAAAGATATATCTATGTGGGCGATGGCAAAACAGTTCAAGTTGAGGCAATTGGAATTTTTAGATTATTGTTAAAAATCAGATTTTATTTAGATCTCTATGAGACATTTGTTGTACCGTCTTTTAGACGGAATTTAATTTCTATTTCTACTTTGGATAATTTTGGTTATTTTTGTTCATTTGAAAATGAAAAATTTGAATTGTTTCATGATTCAAAATTGGTTGGTTCTGGTTCTTTAATATATTACGATAATCTATATTTAATTGATACAATTGTCTCATTTAATGAATCTCTGCATTTGAGTACTAGAGGAGTAAAGAGAAAATTAACCAATGAGAATTCAGCTGCATTATGGCACAAGAGATTGGGACATATCTCCAAACGGAGAATGGAAAGGTTTGTGTCAAATGAAATTCTCGACCCCTTGAATTTTACAGATTTTAATAATTGTATTAAGTATATAAAGGGGAAACAAACTAATAAAAGGAGATTTGAAACCAATAGGTTCTCAGACGTCTTAGAACTTATACATACAGATATTTGTGAACCATTTCCTACATCTGCTTGGAATGGTCAACAATATTTTATAACGTTCATAGACGATTTTTCAGGATATGGCTACATATATCTCATTTCAGAAAAGTCACAGTACTGGACGTGTTCAAAAATTTTAAGGCTGAAGTTGAGAATCAACTCAATAAAAGAATTAAAAGAGTCAGATCTGACCGTGGTGGTGAGTACTATGGTAGATATGACGGTTCAGGTGAACAACGTTCAGGACCATTTGCTAAATACCTAGAGGAATGCAATATCGTCCCACAGTACACTATGCCGGGTTCACCCACTATGAATGGTGTAGTTGAAAGACGAAATAGAACACTTAAAGACATGGTAAGGAGTATGATATGTCATTTTACCTTACCAGAGTCACTTTAGGGTGAAGCACTTAAGACTGCAGCATATATCCTTAATAGAGTTCCAACTAAAACAACTATCAAAACCCTTTATGAGATTTGGACAGGGAAAAAAACCCAGTTTAAAGCATATGCATGTTTGGGGGTGTCCAGTTGAGGTAAGGCCTTACAGGCCAAATGAAAAAAAACTGGACTAAAAAACAGTTAGTTGTTATTTTATTGGATACTCTGAAATATCCAGAGATTACAAGTTTTATGATCCCACAATTAAATCAATTTTTGAGACAGGAAATTTCTGGTTTTTTGAGGATGTCGAGTTTGGGGGAGAAAATACAGTAAGGGACATTGTCTTTAAAGAGAAATATATTAATATTCCCACAGGTATCATTGATCCTGTTCTGGATCCTATTCCTGAATAAGATCATGACATAACAAATCAAGACAATGTCGAAAAATAAACTATTATAGAAGAACAAACTCTTCCTCTCTAAAAACCAGTGACATTAAGAAGATCCACTAGAGAAAGGAGAAGTGCAGTGCCAAATGATTACATTGTTTTTCTCCAAGAACATGAGGATGACTCTGGATTGATAGAAGATGATCCAATCAACATCCGTCAAGCCATGAAAAGTTCAAATTCTCAAAAGTAGATCGATGCCATGAATGAGGAGATTAAATCCATGAAGGACAATGATGTTTGGGATCTTGTCCCATTGCCAGAAGATGCGAAACCCATTGGTTGTAAATGGATATTTAAAATCAAAAGGGATTCGAAAGACAATGTGGAAAGATACAAAACTCGTCTTGTCGCCAAGGAATTTACACAAAAAGAAGGTATCGATTATAAAGAAACCTTCTCTCTAGTCTCTTCAAAGGACTCCTTTAGAATTATTATGGCATTGGTGGCGCATTTCGATCTTGAGTTACATCAGATGGATGTAAAGACAGCGTTTCTCAATGGTAACAATGATGAGACAATTTATATGGTGCAACCAGAAAATTTTGTATCAGCAGATCCAAAGAATATGGGGCCTGTTTGGAAGGTGAGTTTTTTGGGTGTTTGTATAAAACTTTACAATAGATCACTGTAAAAGTTATAGAAAAACTTTTGTAAGATGAAAAAACTTTTTTTTCTTTTCCTTTTTCTTTTTTTCTTTTTCTTTCTTTTTTCTTTTCCTTCCTCCATTCCCCCTTCTTCTCCCTTCCCTTTCCCCCTCTCCCGTTCCCTCTCCCGAAACTGCCTCTGCAAACACATACAAAATTTTTTTTTTGCTTTTCTCCTCTCCCCCCCTCCCCCACCACTGCCCTCTGCCCCGCCACCCCCTCCCCTGTTCCCCTTCCCGCTTCTCACCATGCCTGATTTCTTTCTTTTTTCACATTTTTCCTCTCCCTCTCCTCCCCTCTCCTTGCTCTTGCCGGCAGATGAAGCAGCGAAATGATTTTTTTTTTGGGCAATTTTCCTAAGATCTTAAGAATTCCAACCGCTACTTACGAACCTCCATTCCTAAATCCAATAATCCCACCGAAAAATGCGAAAGCATAGCAGCCACAGCTTGTGATTTCCTCCGAATCTGTTTATCAATGAAAAAATTCTATGGAATTGCAGAGGGGCTAGCAATGCTCCTTCAGACTTATTACGATCGATTCGTTAAACATTCAAGATTCGAGATGAGCTGCTAAAAGAATGGCTGTTTTCTTGCTCGTGTCTTGGCCGTAGCTACTACTACTGCTCGTAGTCATAGGAAGAGCTCATAATCTCGAAATTGCTCAAGACTAGATCGGCCAGAGGGGAAGGGGAAGGGTGGCGGGGGAGGAGCGGTGGAGATGCAGAGAGAAAAAAAAAGACAGAGGGGAGGATGGCAAGGGAGGAAGAGGGGGAGAGGGAAAAAGGAAAAAAAAAAAGAAGACAGGCACCGGAAGAGGTGATCGGTGCCGGAACCGGCAGTGGAGGTGGTGGTGGGGAAGAAGAAGAAGAAAAGGGGAAAAGAATTTTTTTTTTTTTGTATTTTGGATATTTTAAGTGTGTAGGTTAAAAACTTTAATAAGTTTTTGGGTTCCTATAGTAAAAGTTGTTAAAAAACTAGTATAATACAAACTTGCTAAAAAACTAGACTTCCAAACAGGCCCATCGTTTGCAAACTTAAAAAATCCATTTATGGGTTCAAACAAGCGTCTCGACAATGGTATTTCAAATTTCATCAAGTGATCATCTCATTTGGTTTTGAGATGAATTTAGTAGATAATTGCATATACCATAATTTCTGTGGGAGCAAGTATATTTTTCTGGTATTGTATGTTGATGACATTTTGTTTGCCAGCAACGATATTGGTCTATTGCATGAAACCAAGAAATTTCTGACTAAGAATTTTGAGATGAAAGATCTTGATGATGCATCTTTTGTGCTAGGCATACAAATACACCGAGATTGATCTCAGAGTATTTTAGAACTATCACAAAAGGGTTATATCGAAAAGGTTCTCAAAAGATATGGCATGCAAAATTGTAAACCAGGTGACACTCCCGTGGTTAAAGGAGACAAATTTAGTATTGAGCAGTGTCCTAAGAATAATTTTGAGGAAAAAGAGATGCAAAAGATTTCTTATGCATTAGCAGTAGGGAGTCTAATGTATGCTCAAGTATGTACGCGTCCGGATATTGCATACATTACTGGAATGTTGGGTAGATATTTGAGTAATCCTGGATTAGATCATTAATAAGCAACCAAACGGGTCTTACGATATTTACAGAAAACAAAGGATTACATGCTCACATATCGGAAGTCAGAAGAGTTAGAGATCATTGGGTATACTGATTCCAATTATGCTGGATGCCAAGATATTATGAAGTTAACGTCAGGCTATGTGTACTTGTTGGCTGGAGGTGCTGTATCCTGGAAGAATGCTTAACAGTCCCTCATAGCATCTTCCACTATGGCTGCAGAGTTTATAACTTGTTATGAGGCATCCAATCAAGGAATTTGGCTGCAAAATTTTGTCACAGGATTACGTGTAGTGGATAGCATTGAAAGACCACTCAAATTATTTTGTAATAACAAGTCAGCAGTTCTATATTCCAATAATAATAGGAACTCGACGGAATCTAAACATATAGATATCAAGTTCCTGTCTGTTAAAGAAAGAATACAGAGTGGACAGTTATCGATAGAGCATATCAGGACAAATTCCATGGTTGCGGATCCGCTTACTAAGGGTGTGACGACCCCACCTCCCCCTAAGGCGTACCAAAGGGTTTGGCGGACCGCCAGCCCAACTCTCGTCAGGACTCACTCACTCGTATCACATGCATATATCCATGGATCATAAATAACATCGCAATTCAAACTTATAATTTACATTGATGTAAAATCAAGGTACAAAACCTCCATATACTCAAACTGGTTCAAAGTATATACAAACCCAATACAAAACATTCTATTCGAGGAATAGCGCGAGTACAAGTCAAAAGTCAAAATAACTAGACTACGCTAGTCTTTACACGTCTCACACCTCGCTCGTACCCCTGTAAGGAAAACAAAACTAATGGAGTGAGCCAAAACTCAGTGAAATTTCAAATATCAAATTGGCCATCAACCAAAATAATAACAGTGTAATAGTGAAATAGCGAGCAAACAAGTCCAATCAAAGAGGTAATACTTCAGGTAGTCAAGAAATATATGGATCATGTTCACATGTAAGGATACAGTGGCTCATGTCTCGGCTCCATCCCAGCTTGATCGATTAGTAGTTGACACTCCATCAACTTTCAAATAATAAACTAGTCCAAAAATAAGACCCCACTTCACACCAGTCTCCGTCCACCGATCAACCCCCTTTTCCGGGCCCGCACACCACGCGAAACACGGGTGGTAATAATCGAGTATACCGATTAGCCGAGGAGATAACACTCCACTCGACATCACTAGTTACTCAGGGTTCGTTATCTAATCGACCAGGCCCTTGCCAGCTCGACTCGATTAACTAGCCACAGGGTTTCTGGAATTCCAGGCAAGATATAATTCATACACATGTAAAGCAAGTCAATTGAAATCGATGAACAAGTACAAGTCTCATTAGGGCAAGTGCGATAAAGTACACCCTTGCCCTGTCAAATCACTTCTATATCATGTAATCACATTTGTCAAAGAGAAATCACAAATATCAAATTCAATCAGTTATTTGGAAGTACTCACCAAAGTAGTGCTTTTAGTGTTCTCATCTGGGTGGTACCCCGGGTTTGGAGTCCAAATCTGCAATAAAACTTGATTTAAGAACTTTGAAAATCAACTAAGGTTCGAAACTTAGACGTTTCGTTCAATAAGAATCAAGAATTGAAATTCACTTGGAGAATAGTCGTGAAATGGTTGCTCGCTTTTCAAACTGAAAAATTTTGTAAGATGTATACTTGGAAATAACTTTTGAGTCGAAAGTGCAAGGAAAACGGATTTATAGTAATTATTACTGCTTTTCCTAAGGGTACAAGTTCGACTAGATTCTAACGTATAACCCTCGATAACCAAAGTAGCAAAAGTCCTAAATGGTTCAAGTGATATTCATTTATCAACTTTACCCAAGTCGCAAGTGTATTTCTCTAGTCCTCGAGCGTAAATTTGGGCAGCATGCCCTTTGTATTTACCTAATTTTCCAGCCATTTTTGGCTTCATTATTTTCCTCATTCAAACCCAAAGGTACACACACAACAATCTAATTTCAATAGCCGTTCCATAGGCTCAAGACAATACAAGGACAAAAATCAAACTAATAACAAGTGCCGAAATGAAATTTAACAAGAGACAGATTTGACGGGTTTTTGCGGAATGGACACATCTGAGGCTACACTTATCGGATTGGGCTGAAACTTATACCGTTTTGAAGCTAAGACACAGGCCTACAACTTTCATGAAGATCACTTAGTCAAATTTCCAGTGTAACCCAGTCAAATTCCCAATTCACAGAACCAACTTCCAACTAACTAGCTAGTTAATCGTACTACATTTAAATGGCCATATCTCAGGTTACCAAAGTCCGTTTAAGGCGTTATTTGAGGCGTTGAAAAGCTAAGACAGAGTACTAAAACTTTCATGTTTTGACAAATGGCTAAATCAGCACGGATCATAGTGAATAGACACGGTCAACTAGATAAACTGTCTAGAACGGATCACTGGTAACATCCTAGGGTAACGAGGGTATTTTGGTCTTTTCATGGGTTACGTTGCTCCGATTGAACTGAAATTTTGTAAGCATTTATAAAACATCATTCTATACAACTTTCATGTTTTATGTCAAGCCTAATTCGGCCTCTAACATAGTACAATGAAACCGGACAGAACTGAAGTCAAATTTTCCAGAAATCTGGAATTTTTCATTTTCAAAGGAAACTTTCTTCATTTCTTGCCTCAATCACCACCACAATCACTTATATAAACTTAGATACAACATATACATCCATACAACAAATATAGGCAGCAAATACCTCAAACCCTAACTCATGTAACTCAAGAAAACATACACTATATCCACCCAAATCATGATAATAGCTATCATCCACCACAAATTTAAGGTGCTATGCCAAGTTAAACAAGATTAAGTGTAAGAAATGGGGAAATCAGTATTATTGCCTTGCTAAAGTGACTACCAAAAATGAGGAGGGGCTCAAGGCTGCTCAAACTTCTAGTGCTCAGGTCATGCAAATACCCAGTGGTCCAATTACAAGAGCGCGTGCTAGGAGAATTCAAGATTCACTTCAAGCTCTTGTTTGCACGATTCAAGAACGAGTTGGTGATGACTTGAGGACCATTGAAGGATTACATAATGAAGAAACTACTCTCTACACTTTCCTTCAAATGGAAGAGCCAAATGAAGACTAGTTCATGGAGTACTAGCTTGCTAATTAGGGTTTTAATTACCATTATTAGTTGTTTGTTAGCATTAATAATTTCGGTCACTTTTTCCTTCACTTTGGCCGAATTAGAGTCTTAATTTTAGTTAACTAGTTGTTAGATATTTTCACCCTTAATGAAGGGCAAGGTCGTCCATTGGACATTCTAGGGTTTGAGTCCTGTAAGGCTATATATAGCCTAGGTTTTCATTCATTGAAGAACAATTCAGATTTTATAAAATATTCGTGAGTTTATTCACTCTCTCTTGCCTCAAGCGAATTTCCTTTGAATACTTGAGAATTAATCTCAAGCTGTTCATCGAACTTATCAATCAAGTAGTCTCCTTGATTGTGGCGTTCTTCTATCTATACTTTTGGTTCGCTAAATTTGCTAGTCTTGGGTTAAGGATTATCCTTAGTTCGTGGCTCGTGATTCTAGAAGGGTCAAAGTTCCGCAAACCCACTCAACTTGGTGTTCGTCTAGATCCGTCGCACATCAACCAAGAGCAACCCTAGCTTTTCCTTCCAAAATTTCACCAACACACCACTAGCTAAACACTCAAGGAAGGTTTTAATCGGTTTAGTTTCTTGTTTCCTCACTTAATATACTCAAACTCAAGATAAAATGGTGCAGCTCTCCCTTGGTTTTTCTCTCCCTCTCTCTCGGCCAAAGCAGCAGAAAAATGAAGAAGAAAGGCGGCTCCAAGGTGATAAGAAGACAAGACAATTGGTCTTGGTCAAGGCCCTTAGTTGGCCAACAAGTGTCACTCCAATTTCCACATATTTTTTTTTTGTTTCTTCTCCTTGCAATTTTGGTCAACATTTTCGGCCAAAGCAAGCTGGAAATAAGGGGATATTTTGCTCAAATATTAATGAGCTTGTATGGTAAGAAAGTGGTGATCAAGTGGTGTGTTCAATCGGTAGTGCACGGTACACGTCGGTTCGCACCGTTTTTCCTTAAATCACACATACTAGGGTTTTTACTTCCTATTCACTAACTTTTTATCATTGCTTCTAATCACATATTATTTCTCACCCAAAAGCCACTCTTAAGCACCAAATTTGATTCTCGCTCCGTACCTGATAATTACACTACGGATACACGTGAAAATCCTAACTTGCTCCAACTTGAAAACAAAAAGTGAAACCCTACTTTCTAGGTTCATTTGCACTTATTGTGGAATGATTGGGTAGTAGGGCTATAATAAATGAATAATTTTTCAAATAAAAGGGCATTTTTGAGAAAAATATAAGGAATTTGCAAGTCCTCACAAAGGGATTGCCACCCAAAACATTTCATGAGCATATTGCTCATATGGGTGTCGTGTTATTAAATGATGTACAGTTTTATTGGAAGTTTGTTATTTTAAATGCTCTTATGATATTTTTCAATTATTAAGGATTTAAGGATATTTTATGCATAAATAAAGTTTGAATTTATTTACACTCTGACTTTGGTATGGTTTGATCTCATGAAAATTTAAGGTGGACCAGTTGAAAATAGGCATGTTTTGATCACATTACATGAAATTTTCATACTAAACATCCACATCATGATTCATGTCATTCAATTATATCAATGTATGTGACCATTGATGGGTCGAGTTACGAAATTGTAACAAAAGCCGCTTTGATCCTATGTTGGTATGATTGATGGACCGAATTGGTGACAGATACATTGTGATAATGACAGTAAATTTGAGCTCATATGGTTAATTACGAAATATAATTATAAGGTTACACATATAGTCCAAGTGGGAGATTGTTGGATCCTTAATCCAATATTGGACTTATATGTGAATAATTATGTGTTGCAAACTGTCAATTAAGGTTAAACCCAATTAAAATGATCAAATACAGTTTGGACTTAATGTATTTAATAGGATGTGGGCCTTTAATGTATAGAGACTTAAGGGCTCCTATTTCTATGATGAGCTGAAATAGAGTTCCAAAAGGTAACAGGAATGTTACCTATAAATAGGGTTATGGTTCCCAAGTCACACGTATCATTATTTTGTCGTATTTTCTAGTACCACAATATACAGCCCTTTCCTGATATTCCATCGTCAGGAAAGATACCAAAGAGATACTAAAGGACTCTCTCAAGAATCGGCAAATACGTGTTGACCTGGAAGACCACCCCAAAATCTCTAGGGATTCAAGCACCAGTTTGTCAACATGAATCAAGGTACGCTTCCGCAATTTTGTGTTATTTATTTTTTAATAATCGCCATATTGATCTTGGGTTTAATTGGTGATGGCTTTCACCAAAAGTTAATATAAATTGCCACCCTAACACCTGGTATGAGCTTGAATTCTGTTACATCATCTATACATCCATTCTTTGGCCACGACCTGACAACATTTTTTCCTTTCTTTCAATTTTATACTAAACACCATATATACGCCTTGGTGAGTATGCTCCTATATATGACGAACCTTTGTCCTAATTGATGAATGATTATAACTTGTTATTTCATAGACATTTCCAAAGTTCGTGGACCCAAGATTACATGAGAGCAACACTCCCTCTATCAATATTACTATCGGTCACAAGGTGTATAGCCTTGGAATGACCAAAAGAAAGCTTGACATGAACTGGAATAGATTTGTTGCTGATCACAAGCTCTAGGATGGCGAAACACTTCTTTTTATCCCACAATCCAAAACTTCTTTTGTAGTTATCATCTTTGACTGAATAGGGATTTAGAAAATGTATTCATGGCACTTTAATTTTAAGATTCAGTTCGTGCTTCAAGACATTGCCCGTCCACAATCCACATGCATTGTTTCTGAAAAAACAAAAAAACTGCTACGTTTAGTTGTTCTTGGCATTTATCCCTTGTGAATTTGAACTAATAGAACTTGACTTATGTCCTTAGATAATATAAATGCAACCTACGTATGGTCCTTGCATATACAATCCAATCACTTTTCCCAGAATTTAAATGAATACACATCTTTCCCTGTTATCAATCCTGAACTGGGCATACACCCTCCCGTCTCTACTGCGCCGAGCACAGTTTATACCTCCTAGTAGGGAGAAAGGATATGAGTCATGTCATGAATGGACCACTAATAATTGCATTAAACATTTTAAAACTGTGATTCAGGTTAAAATGTCATCAAGTCAGCCCAAACTCAAACTGTTACATGTGAATTGTAGCTTACAATTGTTGATAATCCTATAATGTGCAAATACAACAACCCATGAATGCTGGTTCAGCTTTCTGGTTCATCTTTGCGTCGAAACTTATTCTAAACTTCAAGTGCAAGAGAAGAGAGAAGGTAACTACATGAAGTAAATACTTTTCTTATAGGTTAGCAGTACAAGATATAAACATCAATACGTGACCGAAACGAAAGACAATTAATAGATTGATCCCTCGCAATCGGATGGCTTATCTGTGGTGTGGAATTGGTACGAGGAAATCTATGATTAAACAATGATCAAACTAGGCTACTACTAAACCTGAGCAGAATTAATCATTCCGAAAAAGAAAATACAGTCACTTCCAGATAGCAGCCGCATGCAAGTCCTTTTTCTTTTTTCTTTTTTTCCCTGATAATGACAAGTCTGTTTTGGTTTGTGCTCACAGAATGTAATACTTTGTCCCACATCAGAAAAGTGAAATATTATGGATCAATATACAAGGAGAGGCTAAGCATCCAAGTCCAACTTGGAATATCCATTTTGGCTAGCAAAGTTGGAACCCAAATAGTTGGACCAGGCTACTAGACTCGAATCGTAGTTTGGGTCTGCAGGTCCAGGACATGACATTATGATATCAAAGTGAACGTCATGTGGTTTCTGCCTAGAGTGAGACTAGGGCTAAATGGTAAGTCTGTCTATGGGCAGAAGCCACCTCTAAAACCCGTATAAATCACCTTTAGAATCCGGCACAACTGAATGGATAGTTTAGACCTATGGTAAGTCAGCCTATGGATAGGAGCCACCTCTAAAACCCGTATAAATCATCACCTTTAGAACGGTCTTTGTGAGGGCCCAAAGAGGGGTGAATGTGATACCTCATCCCACAATGGAAATGTTAAGTGCTATGGACTAATATATAAATAGAGACTGAGCATTCGCGTCCAACTTGGGATATCCATTTTGAACTAGCAAGGATAGGGCTTTTCTAAAATCTTATAAGGTTTTTGCTTTGATCAGATATCGTACTTTGATATATAGTTTGATTTTTGCAAATTCACGCCTTGGATTTTTTTGATAAAAAAAAAAAGGAAATTTGGATAGTTCAACTTCGGTTACCACCATAGGTCAAGACATGTCCATTGAAACCATATATAAGTTGTTTATACGAATTCTTAGACATCGTCTATCAATACAACTCTCATATTGACAACAACATTTGGACATACCAAACCACTTTCAACTAGCCAGAGTTGGAGTTAAATGCGAATCAACCCCTCAGCTGGCTTGACTCTAAGAAAAATGCTCATCTCTTAAGGGCTTCTGTGCTCCTCCCCGCATTCATTACTGATAAAGTTCTTAGAGAGGGAAATTCTGAGAGCAGTGTCTTCATTTTACTCCTACCCCAAATTTTGAAGAGTGAATTGCTCAAGAAGCATCCATTCTTATTCGAGGTTTAAGAACCGAAGTAACAATGTCCTGATCAAACAGCTGATAAAGGACATAAGCAGAAAAGGGAGTCATGGTTTCAAAAAAATAGTAAGGTCAATACACATGGACAGACTCATACATCAAGTTTACATAAGTAGACGGCAGAAAACTGGAGCCCGGTTTAAGAGCGTCCTCCTTGATACCTATGCTCCTCCTTGGTGGTAGCGAGAAATAGCGAAATACTGCGCTGCGTTTGCATTGATCGTTTTGTAGCAAAAATGAAGGCCCTCTTAGCACGAAGCCAGAATAAACAGATCCAGATAATGATGGGATCTCTTCCAACAGCGTTGCATGCGTCTAAAAAGATTTGGTCAGCAAACTAATCACAAAGGATGGACGGTTCTTAAAAATCGGATACCGACTTGAAGTCCAGACCCCGAGATTAATTATGACATATTACTATTTTGAATTCTGTTCACAAGATGTCACTCTGCTCCAGTTTGTCAACTCTTTTATGTTATCAAAGTCGGTTTCCTGATTGAAGTTAAATGGATAACGAAGAGAATGTGCGATGAGTTTAAGCGCATCTAAGAAAAACCTGAGTTAGACTACTGTTGTGAGACGTAAACCGTCTCTAGTCTAGGCTAAAGCTAAACACTTGCACCACGAAACAATAACCATCAACATCATTCGTATCAGCCGATAGAGATTAGCAACATAATTAAATAAATAGTATTTCTTATCAAAATTGTTTACTCATCCTAGTAAGTATCGTAGCGAGCATTATACAGAAGCACAAGTGTCAGCGCAATTTTAATGAAGTGTCAATCTACATTTCCGCGTAATCTACTAATGTGCACATGGTTTGGCCATTCACTGTGATGTATCACAAGATTAGTAAGTAATTCCATCGAAAAGCATAGTATATACGACTTTCATGATTCATCTGTATACTGGATCGATGGTGTTAGAGCCAAGGATAGAATCCAAATTTAAATTACCTCTTTGGTTGCAGTGGAATTTTCTGATCCCTTTTGCTATGATCGGGTCTACAATCACAACGGAAAACACAAAACAGTCACAATTCCAATCTTAGATGTGATTTCTGATAGAGAGGAGAAAAAACTAGAGAAAGCGGGACCAGAAAATTCTGACCGCTGCCAACATCCTTTGGCTTCTTCATGCGTGGGCATTAGCATTGGACCCAGAAATAATTGTAAATAATATCAAAATTTCTTCCTTACCTTTCCTAAAAGTAATACATAACAACAATATTCAAATAAAATGTATTATATCAATTTAGTGGGATCTTTCTATATTCATGTGGAACTCTTTCATTGGTTATGGAGCAATTACACGTCTGCCAAATAATTGCTCCAAACTGACATAAAATTTTTCATTCAATGAGTAATATAACACAAAATCACATGATAATACAATAATTTTCTTTAAAAAAATATACGAAACCTTTTAAAGTAACTACGGACCTATAGTTTTGTAAGGTACAATGACATCAAATTTCTTGTTTTATTAAAAAAGTTACCTCCACTTTATTGGAAAAAATTACATTTACTTTATTTTAACTAAGCAACAGAATTACTCTGCCTTTGTATTTTCATTGAAAAATTCATGAATTTAATTTACTGGTGTAAAAGGCCGTTGTTTTGAATTTTGTAACATTTGATTTCCATTAAGTTACAAAAATAATTATCATTGACTTCTAAATAACATAAAAGGGGCATAATTGAAAAATTCTTAAAACTGCATGTATCATAATAGTGGCACAATTAAAAAATTCTCAAAATTATTTGAGCAATAGTAGAATTATTTTGGGATAGTGGGGGCACGTGCACCCATTGCCCTTACTGTAGATCCGCTTCTGGCAGTAGGGCGGTGTGACTCTTATTATTATTATTATTATTATTAGAAACCAGAGCAGGTGATCGTCCATGGTGTTCCCAAGGTTTGTAAAATCGGGATCCTACTTAGGATCGATTTTAGTTTCACAGGATCGGATCGTAGAAGTAAGATCCTACCAAAAGCTCCTAATTGCAATTAAAGGTTGCAATTCTTTGATAAATTACAAATATACCATAAATATTTTCATTTACTTGCAAAATGGAGCTTCGTATTTCACAAATTTACAAAAAAATTGTAGGATCGTACGATCCTACGATCCTACACGATCCTACCGATCCTGCTACGATTCTATGCGATCCTACAGAGATTAATATGATTTGCGACTTTGAATACGATCCGGATCGATTTTGGTTATCCGGATCGTAGGATCGTACGATCCTACGATCCGAATCGCGATTTTGACAACTATGGGTGTTCCCTGCTGACAAATTTTCAAAAAACAAAAAATATGTCATGAAAGAGACCAAATGTGTGAAGTGTGAAGGTACGTGCTTATCCATCAAATTTTCATAAGCATTCTTCCTTTTTTGTTTTTAATTTGCGGTCAGAAGCTTGGGTCCAGATTTCATGTGTACGAATCCAATGAGTGAGTTTGGATTGTAAATTATTTGAAATATTTTTACTGTAACACTTTTTGTGATGTGATGTATGTGAGATAAAAAGGTAATTAGAAAGATAAAAAGGTGTATTGGAAATTGTAATTGTGATATAAACAAATATATTTGGACAAATAATCTCCTGTCCAAACAAATGTTTCTCCTATGAAAGAAACATTATACTATTTTATTATCTATTTGACATTTGGGTTAAGGCTTTAAGCAACCCATGTTTTAAAAAAAAAAAGTAAAAAAAACACACACAAAGTTTCTAATATTCCCGCCTATTGGCTACCTTTTTTAAATAACCGTAATTATTGTGATTGTCTCATACGGCACGGTAAGGGCCCAAAAAAAATAAAGTTAATGTCTGTAACGATTGCACACGCAAGGTGCAAAAATATATCTACTGGGTAGGCGTGTCTTTGGCTCCTCTCCCATGAATTCTTTCTCAACAATGCACATATCATGTATGACATGTGTTTTTATTTATTAACAAGAGTTAAAATAAATCAAATTTAAAATAATTCTGTTTCGTTTTAGTAAATGAAGACATGTGTCATTCATTTAATTGTGTCATTATGAAAAATAGAAAGGGAAATCACTGAAGAGGAACCAAATCTCATGTCCCCTGGGAGGTCTTGTAATTTATTAGTCAACCACACAGTTTTGGACCGAAACCAAAATAATAATAATAATAAATAACTCTTATTCCTTAAAAAATAATTATGTGGGCATCTATACTTCAATTTGATCAGTTTTCATCCCTCGCTCTTTTTTTAGGAAAAAATAAATATTTTACAAAATAAAAGTTTTTTTTAACTGCTGATGGAAGTTTCCTAAAGTATCCTTAACTCCATTGGTTGAACTTGAAAACTGCTTACAAGACTAGATTATTTTTAGTGAAAACTTGTTTTGATACGGTCAATACGTCAAGTTGGCATAATTAAACAAACATTTGTACCACGATTTTGAATCACAGAATTAGGCATTCTTGTAGGACTTTGGGTCAATGAAATTTTCGTTTCTCAAAGAGATCAAGAATGCATAATTCCTTATTCGTGATGCCCCAATCAATGTGGCCCACCTTTAAAACAATTTGAAGGTCTCTTCATCAATTATCGATGTGATAATATACATGTTATTGTTCGGAAGTCTACCTTGAATTAATTCTAGAAACATAAGGGGTTTCTATCTCTATAATTGTATGTGTTGTGTGTAGTGATTTGTTGGCTTTGCCTTTTTTTTTTTGGGTTATGAAAGAGGATGGATGATATTAAAATGAAAAACAATTTAGTCTGGCTTTGCATTTATTACACTCAGACAATGCGATTCTAACAATAATTGTTGCAAGTTGCAGCTGCTTGAATTTATTGCTCATAGGCGAGAGGCTTGTGTTTACACTTTACAGATGCAAATGAACCTGAATACCTGATCCAATTATGTTTGTATTTTTTTTTTTAAGAAATGTTAATTGCACTCCACATTTTGCTAATTCCACTCCCGTTATAATTTTCATCATATGATTTTTATTGATTAAATTATACGATAAAACAAATGATGAGAACGTGATTAAAATGAAAAAATAAAGTGCAATTAATATTTTATTTTTCTTTGTGCTGGCAAGACATCCAACTAGAGTTGAAATACAACTAGGTAAAACAAACATTGCAAATAGCTGGATTTCTTCACATGTAACACTCCTTTATTAGTGTATTGTGGATGATACTTTGTTGAAATGTGGCAAGGTGTGGTCCATGCCAATTTAGATCCTATCCTATCCTGCATATGGCCTGTTTTTATATGAACAAACGAGTACACATATGTGCCTGTATTAGTTGATTTTTCTTTTTAAATGCTACTCTGTTTTCTGATGGTCAGTCATAATTTAGAAGTATTGCCGACTTCAAATATAACGTTGGCAATAAGACTTATTGTATTGAATGCCGGAATGTATATCCGAGATCGCAGCCACATAAATTTGGTCCAGCTTCCAGTTGTTATCTAATGGTGATCGAGTTGGTTGACATTTGTGTTGCTTATAAAGGTGAATTTATTTGTAGATAGCCTTAGTTGACCACAATCCAATCAATATAAGCCTTAGTTGACATTTGTTAACGTAACATAGTGAAGTGCCTTTATAGCGAATGCAGGTTTTTTTTTTTTTCTGAATGGAAAAATGGAAAATCTGATGGGGTATAAGCATAGTTATTAAACCCAACCCGGGAAGGAACCCGGCAAAGGAGGTGGGTCAACGGGTTACTGGTTGAACCGGTGGGTGAGTGATTGAACCGGTGGGTCACTACATATATTTAAATATTATATTTCATAATTATTTATATAAGATATATGATATAAATTGTAATAAATAATGCCATAACAAAAGCTCATTTAATTTAATTTGTTATAAAATAATTAATTTATATAAGAATCAATCAAATATAAAGTTATTTATTAATATACCAAACTTCAAGTGTAAAATTTTATCTATATTTAGTGTAATTATCTAGTTTATTTATGAATTTTAAGTGTAAAAAATTATTAAAAATAATATTTGTCTTTAAATGAATCATGTAATATGTTATTTTTGGAATCCATTTTATAACTTATAGAGTTTGGAGGGTAATAAATTTTTATTAAAAGATTCCAAATAAATTTGTTTTAGAGAAAAAAAGATAGAATTGAAAAACCATTTATATATCATAATAAAGCTACTATATCAACATATTTGGAAGTAGTTTGGTGGTAAGCAGGTGGTAGTGTTGGGGCAGAGGTCTGAAGTTCGAGTTCCAACACTAGCAATATAATTTTTCCACAAAATCCGGTTAGTGACAAAACCGGCCAAAACCGGCCGGATTTTCGGTTTAATCCGGTTCGACCGCCGGGTTGTTGACTAAGTCAACGGTCTCTTTGCACAAACGATCTGATTCCAAACCCGGTCCGGTCTAATGACCGGTCCACCGGTTTGACCGGTTCAACCGCCGGGCCGGGTCGGGTTTAATAACTATGGGTATAAGCATGGTTCAAAGTCGCGGTCACAGTTGCGATTGTGGTCCGAGCCATTCCACATCGATTTCGACATATCGGTCGCGATCTCGACGAGATGCAAAATTTTGAAATATTTAATATTTTAAAAATTATAAAAAATATGATAAACAAAAATAATTAATAAATTAATAAAAATTTAAATTGATCGAGATGACACAGAGTGATTCGGTGTGATTCGATCTTTTCAACCCTTCACAATGATGTTTCGGCGAGTCAAGTATTTCGAAATCGTATCGTCTGGATATCGTATCAGAAGAGTCCAAGACAGTGATGACCATGGGTATAAGTAAACATCATTAATTCATGGATTCATCCATTTTGTACATATTGACTGTTTCTTTTGCACAACAATGTATCACCAAATGTAATAACCCAAAAATAACAAAGCATTGATCATTATACATACTTCGTCAACTAGGAAACCGACTTTCATAATATAAAAGTTCATAAATGAGCAAAGTGATATCTTGTAAACAGAGTTTAAAAAAAGTAACATGTCTTAATTAATCTCGTGGTTTCGATTTTTTTTTTTGTATCATATCAGAATATGTCAATCCAATAAAAAACAATTTTGTGATGCATATATATATATATATATATATATATATTCTAACAGTCCAGTCCCTTGTAGTGTATTGAGTGTATACCCCGAAATCGGACTTGACCTCCATTAATCTACTGCTACACTTTTAGAATTGTGAATAACCTTGGTGTCTGATGCTCTTCTATGTAAACTAGGTGGATTGTGTGTGTGTATATATATATATATATATTCTAAAAGTCTAGTCTCCTGTACTGTAGTGCACAAAGTATATATTCCGAAATTAGATTTGACCTCCTTCAATCTAGTGCTAGACTTTTGGAATTATGAATCACAAAGTCCAGTTCCCTGTACGGCATAGAGCGTATACCCCAAAATCAGACTTGACCTCCTTTGGTCTACTGCCAGACTTTTGGAATTTTGAATCACCTGGGTGCTTCTGCTGCTTCTTTTCAAACTAGGCGGCTATGTAAAAAATATATATTGCTAGCTCCAAGTGTACAGATACAAATCAAAATTCGGAATTGAATTAGATTATGCAATGATATTCACGTGTTAATACCAATTTTGATTCATCTTTTTGCTCCTCAAAGACACAATAGAAGTTGTTTTAGAAGGCTAGAAAATCACTTCGACATTGTTAAGAAAGGTGAACTGGGGCCACTTTGTTACTTTCAAGAAATCTTTTTCTTATTGACTAATGACTAATCCCATCGGTAGGAAGCAGGAACCCTTGGAATCGGGAAGGAAGGAGTCCAGCCAGCAGGTTCTGGAAATGCACACGTTGCTTTCAGAAATCAGAAGTGAAGGAAAGACCCGAAATGAGAATATGTCAAAATGTGGATGGTGCCATCCGGGTTTGGCCAACTGACTTGTTTATAATGACCGCCGTACTTGGAACATGTTTTCTGATAAAACAAAAAGAAAATGTTTGAATGAGTTCAACTCCGATTATTAATACGGATCAATGTATATTTGCGAATTTTAAGTAACTTACAAAAATATTTGAATGAATTCAACTCCAATTATTAATCTGAATCAACTCATTCAAAAATATTTGAATGAATTCAACTCCGTTTATTAATACAAATCAACGTATATTCTTGAATTATAAGTAACTTGCAAAAATTTTTACAAGATCCTCATCAATACTATTGTCGTATCCGCACTGAAATTGGAGACACATTACTTAGTGTGATGGTATTAAGGGGTACCACTTGGCACATATCTGTATGGTCAGTCGAAGTCACCCCAACCAAAAAATCCGCACCAAGACCTCATAAATACGTAGATAGAGAAACTCAAAGTGCAGGTAATTAAGAGAAGATGGAGAACGGAAACCAATGCGATGGTGCGGGTGAGTATTATTCGGCGGCTGCCGTATCGCAGGCCAAGTCGACGACGACGGCAGGGAAGGTGATAAGATGCAAAGCTGCAGTTGCATATGGTCCAGGACAGCCCATGGTGGTGGAAGAGATCCTGGTTGATCCGCCCAAGGCAATGGAGGTCCGAGTCAAGATTCTCTACACTTCTATTTGCCACTCCGATCTTAGTGCTTGGCAAGGCGAGGTAAACAATATACACCAGACCAATGTATATATTTGTGGTACTAGAAGTAATAATTAACGCAGTCATCATGCTTGCTTATCATTCATGGGTTGACGTTCTGTTGTTCGATTAGAACGAAGCCCAGCGGGTGTACCCACGAATTTTTGGACACGAAGCATCTGGGTAAGAACAAGCTACATACAGCATCTCTCTCTCTCGATTCAATTTTGTTTGTTTTCTAATTAATCTTTCGACGAAAAAAAAAAGATTGATAGAAAGTGTGGGAGAAGGGGTGAGGGAGTTGAAAGCGGGGGACCATGTTGTGCCCATATTCAACGGGGAATGCGGCAACTGCGCCTATTGCAAATCTGAGAAAACCAACCTTTGCCAGAGATTTCGGGTGAATCCATTCAAGAGTGTGATGACTAGCGACGGAACCACTAGATTTTCTACCCGAGACGGCAAACGAATCTACCATTTCCTCAACACTTCCACTTTTACCGAATACACCGTCCTGGATTCCGCCTGCGTTGTCGCCGTTGACTCTCAAGCTCCCCTAAAGAAAATGACCTTGCTCAGCTGCGGCGTTTCTACGGGTCCGTTCTTTCTTTCTTTTTTTTTTTTTTTCTTTTTTTGGTTTTAAATTCCTTTCTCTCACTTTCAAACAAAAATCAAAAAAGAAGAAAAGGCATGCCTTATGAATGCGGTCAGTTAGTGGCAACCGTTTCTCACGATGTAATAGGTCGATAAAACTTCGTAATAGACCGGTAATTATTGTGTATGATTGACATGAACAGTAATAAAAATCATATTTACTTTACAAAGTTATACAAACGATTAAAAAGGAGTCGCAATTTTTTTAGATAGTGTTACATTATATAAAAAAATTAATTTGACAACTATTCCTGTCCTTTGTCCGTCCCATCTGCAAATCTGAGCTGATGGGACCGGCGGCTGTTGCCATTTGGCTACTACTAATAATCTATCATGCAGCCCCTAGCAATCCGGCCCCCTGCAAATGGGAATTGTAATCTTTACCTTTCTTTGACCAATCCAAATAAAGAAATGTATGATCGAAAGTGTTACAACGGTAATTCATTTGAAGGTCTTGGAGCCGCGTGGAATAGTGCTAACGTCCAAGCTGAGTCTACTGTTGCAGTCTTTGGCCTTGGAGCGGTGGGACTCGCTGTAAGTTTCAATCTTCCCTCCACCCCCACCCCTGTCCACGCCCACCCCTCTCCCCAAAAACAAAACAAAGGAAAAACTCCACCAACTTGAGAATAGGCGCGATTTTTCGAGCCTAAGAACATGCCTAGATACGTTGCAAACATTAATTAATATGGTCTACTCTACATTCATCAAGTAATACGTCGTGTAGCTGATATGTCAGTTCATCTGAATTTTTGCTCAACTTGAGTATTTTTTATCCCTAATTTTGGTTGAAAAAAACATATTTTAAGCAATTCATTTCAGTTAGCTTTTATTTTTCGAGCCTAAGACCTTCGCCATGTCTAGACGCGGTTCAAACATTAATTAATATGGTCTGCTCTACATTCAGTCTGACTCTTTGCACAATTAAACGAGTATTTATTATGCCTAATTTTGGTTAAAAAAATATATTTTTAAGAAATTCATATTAGTTAGCTTTTCTTTCTTTTTTTTTAAAAATAAAAATTTCATGAGACGTATTTTCAAAAACAAAATCATGAAACGTATTATTACACATTTATATTATTTTTGTGCTGAAATTCAATTGTAACAAAATGAACTATTTATAGATTAAGGCAGAAGATTTTTTTTTTTTTTTTGGGAGCAATGCAGAAGACTCATCAATCCATTAGGATAAATTGTAGGGTAAAGTACACTAAACTCCCTTGTGGTATTCCGAAAGACACAAAATGCCCTAGTTCTTTAAAAACTTTCACATAACTATCTTATGTTTTTAACTAAAGTGGAATTTGATTTTTAATCAGTTGTGTAACTTGTAAGTCGCATAAGACTTTACAAGATTAATAAAAAAAATTTAAAATAGGTCAATTGTGGGATTAATGGCACTCTTAAAAAAAAGTTGGGTCAAATTCCATTTATTTTTTATGTTCAAATTCCTTTGACTTAACCATCATGGATGTTTTTATAAATTCTAAAACTTTTGAAGCACTCTTGAAATTTTTAAAAATTATTCATCTCCCCTCTTCCTTTTTCCTTTTATTGGAGCACTTTTGAAGCACTTTAAAATTTTTTTGAAGCACTTTTGAAGCAAATTCCTTTAACTTAACCATCATTGGACCCTCTCCTCCTCGATGGGAAAGAGGGGAGAGGAAGAGGTAAGGGAAAGAGGAAGAGGGAAGGGGAAGTGAGGACGGGTGTAGAAGAGAAGGGGGTGGTAGGGGGGTGTGGGAAAAGGGAGGAGGAAGAGGGAAGTGGTGGTGGTGATGGTGTTTCTGTGGTGGTATGGATGGAGGAAAGAGGAGGAAAGAAAACAATAGAAAATAAAAGGAAAGGAAAAAAAATTAAAAAGATGGGTGGTGTGGGAAAGGAAGGAAGAGAGATGAAATTATTTTTCTAGTAAAAAAAGAAAAATAAAGGAAAGAAAATATAAACTATAAAATAAATTATAATCTTGTTAATAAAGAAGTATATAACATGCCATCGATGATGTGGTAGTTTAAAAATCACATTTTCACTTTAGTTAAATATATAAGGTGGTTATATGGGATTTAAAAAAAAAAGGGGGAGTTTCGTGTCTTTTGGTGATTCCATAAGGAAGTTTCGTGCATTTTACCCTAAATTACATGATTAACAAGATATTTTCCAAGATTCAGCAGTAGCAAACAAATGACTAGTGTTAAGAGTATTGACGCTCTTCCAATTTTGGTTCTATTTTTGATATTTCACTCGTCATATCTTAGTTGTTGCGGTGGAACACCATCATAATATGAAAATAGGTTGGTACCACACCTTTATCACAAGGAAATTCCTAGGTCGATCCCCAAAAGAGTTGGTTTTGCACAATTTTACTACCTAGTTCAAGGGATTATACATTATTGGTGTATCAATTCGAGAAGTGATATTTTGCCTAAAATAGCCTTGCTTTTAATTCATGGATTCCGTCGGCAATTCCGGTGAGCACATTTTTTTTCATAAAATGTTGCTGCAGGTTGTGGAAGGCGCACGAACTCGGGGAGCATCTAAAATTATAGGAGTTGACATTAACCCCGACAAACGCAATAAAGGTAATAGTAGTGTTAATACTCCAAATACACTAGCTACTTGTTAGAATACTACTATCCAAGCTGCTTGCTTTTTAATTTGACCCCTGCAAAATAAGTGAATCTTATAACCAAATAACAGGACAACAGGTTTATTTGTTTTAATAAGGACATAGCTGTAAAGAAGAAGAGAAAGAATTGAAAAAATATTTTTTTTCCGAAATTTCGCACACTATTAAAATGCTAATATATCATTACAATAAGATAAGATACAATGAATCTAAACGACTCTTTAAATGGTAATTTGCCTAATCTATCATTATCAAATTTCTGATTCATCTACATCTAAAAAATGAAAAATACATCAACAAGCCACTCCAACAATAACCATATTAGGATTATAAGAATACAGAGTGAAGGGAGAACTATAAATAATGACTTCACAGTCTCTTTTTTTTTTTTTTTTCCTTTCCAGAACTATAAATAATGACTTCATAGTCAATTGTTGCTGATTCGTCATAGGAAGGTTTGCAAACCTAGGAACAATCACCAAAAGGGGACTATAGGTAGAAAATCCAAAATTGTTTAGCCCGGTTTGGGAGCCCACTTGGAGTTTTGTAAGTTATGCAAGTGGAAGCAGCCAACATCTCAAACGGAAGCCCAAACTGTTCAAGTTGTGCTTGTGCTCGCTGTTTCGTGCTGGCCTTTAGTATTCGCGATTCACGTTTTTCCCTATGCTTAGTTAGAACATCTTTCAACTCTTGTACTAATCTTTTTTCTTTTTTTTTTTATGCAAATAAGGTCAAGCGATTGGAATTACCGACTTCATAAACCCCAGTGATCTTGATAAACCCGTCCACCAGGTTAGTTCATAGACCCACGAAGGGTCCATTTGGTAAGCATTATTTGCAATAAAATTTGGAAAATGTTATTTGCAATCTATTTTTGTTAATTGCATTTTCATTATGTGTTTTATCATATAGTTTAATAAATAAAAATTATATAATAAAAGCAATAGTGGGAGTGCAATCAACAAAAAGAAGTGCAAATAAGATTTTCAAAATTTTTTTAAATATTATTTCACTTGCATTATAAATACAATTTTTATATCTCATAAATATCACATTACAAAAAATGTTAAAGTATTATTTTAAATAATTTTGTCAAAATAATTATTTTCTTTTCTCTTTTTTCTTCTAATTTAGAATAGCACTGTGATTATTGACTTAGTATGTAGACGTGCCTTTCTTGAATGCAATTATTTTTGTCATGTTTTATTGAAGTATGTAACTAACGCGAAAAGAAAAAATCTCCAAGAGTGACAATATTTTTGTCCAAATTTGGAGAACAGAGAAAAACAATTGGATGACTAGTCTTGAGAATTAAGCAACTTAATAAACAGGACCATAAGAAATAGTTCACTCACCGATCAGAATCTATCAAAGTGGTTTTTGTAGATATTTGCAGTCTGAGTTAAATGTGTCTTTAGATACAAAATTTTTTTCAAATATTGTTTTATTTGTATCATAAATATGTTTTCCAATTATCTCTTTATATTTTAACCTTTTTATCCCATTTATATTACATTACAAAAGAATTACAATAATTATTTTAAATAATATTCTATCCAAACACATTCATTATAGAGATTCTCACTAGTCACTACAAGCCCAAGGGGAAAATAATAAATAAAGCAATAAAAGAGTTTTGAGGTGTGCAGGAAATAAGGGAGATGACGGGAGGAGGCGTGCATTATAGCTTTGAGTGTGCGGGCAACTTGGATGTTCTCCGGGAGGCTTTTCTATCTACCCATGACGTAAGAATGCCATTCTCAATCTTACCTTCAATACCGTGTTTCTTCTAGTTTTAGCGTTTTTCCATTTCCATTAGGCAGTTGCCGCAAGGTTATTGACTTGGTGCATCATCAAGGGTATTTCGTACTGGTTGCCAAATGGACACTACATGATTGTTTTGGTTTGCGAGTAAAGTAAAGTATACAAAATCTTATTCTAAAGGACTTGTACACAACAGATATAGGCTAAATGATGGTTTGCCTTCTTGATTTTAGAGATTTTCGTATTTACTAAATGATGATTTATTTTCTTGATTTTAAATATTTTTATATTTGCATCTGGTGTTCAGATATGATATATCGCTTTTTGTAGGTGAAGTCATGTAAATTTCAATTTACACTTCCTATTTCCATTGTAGGTGAAATCATATGTTTGAATCTATCGTTTAGATATGATATGATTATGTAGTTGGAGACTACTATTTTAGCCACCAATTGTGTGAGACCCATAAGAAGTGAATATTGCAATCAAATGCCAAGAGGTAAAATACGAATAAAATCATTCAGTCCATAATAGCCGACAGACATGTGAATTGACTTTGAATGTGACAGCGAGAGCTTATGCATCCGCAAAGGAAATCTATACTAGTATAATACATATCTTCTCTTGTTCAAACATTGAAATTATTAAAGACGACTTAAATGTCAGCCCCCTCCTTTTTATCATATTTATGTTATATTTGATGGTGAAGAATGAAAAGATTATTGCCTGTGTAGAAATTTGTAATGTTGTATTTGGATGGAATAATAGCAACTCTTTTATTGCGAACCGGATATACCGTGACCAACTTTTACTTTTACTAGTAGGAAAATCCTTTTGCTCGTCAAATCCAACCAGCATTTATTGGCCACCAAGTAATCCCGCGATGAAAACAATTGACAAGCTTAACTTAACATACTAATCGCAAATTTGTTGAATAATGTATGCAGGGATGGGGTTTGACCGTTGTTTTAGGGATCCATCCGAGTCCAAGGTTGCTTCCTCTGCATCCCATGGAGCTATTTGATGGCCGAAGAATTGTGGGATCAGTCTTCGGTGATTTCAAAGGAAAGACCCAATTGCCTGCCTTCGCCAAACAATGCATGTCTGGGGTGAGTGAGTTCATGGGTGTTGTTAATCCCACAATGCATTTTTTCTAGTTTCACAGGCCATTTTTTCTCCAAATTACCAAAATTTCCCTTCTTAAGTCCAATTTACATTTGGACTTTGGAGGGATAAAATTTGCCGTGGAAATAAAATATGGACGATGGCACAATAATTTGCTGTGAGTTTGTTTTAATTCTGCCAAAATCCAATTTGACAAATGCATCAAATCTTCCAAACTTTATATATATGTATATATTGGCTATAATCAATGACTGATAAGTAGAGTGCAATGCGCAGGAGGTAAGGTTGGATGAGTTTATTACGCACGAGCTGCCCTTCAACAAGATCAATGAAGCATTCCAGCTGCTTATTGATGGCAAGTCTTTAAGATGCCTTCTTCACTTGTGAATCCTGCATGCATGTTGTTCGGTCACTTATTGTGGATCCACTAGCCATGGCCTTTTTGATTAGTGGAAAATACGAGGAAACAACTTATCTTCCAAATTTTACGTCTGCAAGCAATTCTTATGTGATGTTCTACTCTATCTGGATCTTGCATCCAAAATATGTACTTTTAGTATAACAACGGGATTTAGTTCAAATCGAGAAAATTTTCTATTATTGTAGTTATCCCAAATTCATTCCGCAAATAACAAATCTTCTCCTCCCTTTTTTTGGCGCATCTCTGCTAGTTACCAAATTAAAAACTCATGCAATCATCTACTTCTTCTTCCTTTATTAAAATCTACTTCTATCTGAATTCTTAATGGATCCATCCCACTAGTACAGGACCATTTGTAAAATATTGTACTGAAGAAAAATATACTTCTTCCTCTTCCTCTTTTTCTTCTTCCTTTATTTTTAATGTGTAGCAAATCTACAGGTAATTTGCAGGGTTAATTACATTTTACCGCCTTGAACCTGTCACAATCAACTTTGTCATGCCTTGATTTTATAGCCAAAACATCCCGAATTTAGGGCTAACTAGCTAATTCAATTAGAACCAAAAAGCTACAATCAATGCACCTTAAGAAAATCCATGACCTAATAACCAAGTTACAAAAAATTACTAAACAAAAGACGTCACATCTAAATCACAAATCCAAAAAAATAAAATAAAATTGTTTGCTTAACATAACCAGAAACTCATACTAAAGCGCGCTTCAATGAGATCCAGTACTCAATTGCATAACATCATTCAATTATTAAATATCTGAAAAATATAACAATAATAATGGGGTGAGTCTGAAAACTCAGTAAATAACCAAATTACTAACCAATTGGATAAAGAAAAGAATCAAACAATAATTCAATGACTACAAAAGTTTATACTATCTCGCAACCAAGATCTAAGCAATT
The DNA here is from genome assembly GCF_003713205.1 of Coffea eugenioides. Taxonomy (NCBI): domain Eukaryota; kingdom Viridiplantae; phylum Streptophyta; class Magnoliopsida; order Gentianales; family Rubiaceae; genus Coffea; species Coffea eugenioides. The sequence goes on from NC_040041.1 coordinate 39,988,222, forward strand.
AGGCCTTATGTTAGTCACCAAGCGCTATTACTTAACCATGCAAAGTAGCCTGGATCACGAGTTTAAGTTTAAACCACTTGACTTGGATCATGGATTGGACTTTAGCCTCCAACCTAGATCACAGCTATACACTTAAGCCTAGTATAGCTTACTTAGTTGCCACAACTAATTTCAAAACAAACAACTCACAACATGCACAACATATTCCCAAAGCACTAACCTCTGAGCTGACAACTTGCTTCGTCAATTTTGCATTAGATTAACTAAGGAATAATTTCCATAAGCAGCCCCTTTAAATGCTTTTGAGACACTAATGGCAACTTGGACAGCTTGAACCATAGTGAGAAAATAATTCCACACTTTGATAGACTCCATGCTCACATCATTCCCCTCCTCTTGAAAAGATTTGTCCTCAAATTCAGGTGGAAAATAGTGAAGGATAGAACTGGCAACATACATACTCCATCGGGATCAAAAAGCTTAGCAGAGCAACAAGTATAAACCACGACATCAAGAATGAAACCTTCCATGTGGCTTCGATTAGATTGGATCATGTATGGATAGATCACAACACATACAATGTAACTTTTGTTTCGCTGACAATTTAAAATAAGTCACAACTGGTCTAAACAATTTACGAATCTCAGATAATTTTACAACAACAAACAATCACTTATTTGATCAGTTCTAAAGAAAAGTACAGTACGTATAGCTCCCAACTTTGGCTTTAGGATAAACAAATTATACATTTAAGAAAACACTGGTTAGGAATAAAACTACTTACCTCAAATCCTATGCATAAATGATTCCGTTAAGCCAGTCCAAAGAAAATCCGGAACATAAGCCTCAATAAAGGATCACGTTAGATAATTTGGTTATTGCCAATACAGAACTACTTATTAGAGGTGGCAGTATGGATAAATGGTCATAACTGGTTTTTGTGACGCCCCCACCTCTCCCTAGGGCGAATCCTAGGGTATCAGCGGAACGCCTGTCCAACTTTCGTCAGAACTCACGCACTCATTCAAACTTAATAAAGGATTACAAATTAACCATCGACTTAATTACGGAGTACTTCAAATATACAAGCTTGAAACTCTCAAGTATACCATTTATGATTACAAACCACAAAACCCAAGTATACAAAATTTACACTTTAATGGTCTTCAATAACATACAAAAATATACTAGCTTCAACCAAAGTCGTTAGTCTAGGATCTCCAATTTCCACCTCCAAAGCCTGTTAAGGAAGAACAAACTTATAGGGATGAGCTAACACTCAGTGAGGCCAAGAAAACAAGCAAGAAAGCAAGCTACGTAGAACCAACTAATCGAATAACATGCTTAAAAGCAACTTTAAACATGACATTTCATTTAAGTGTACAAGTAGGAATTAACACACAAGGAGGATCTAGGAGCTCTCAGGAGCTATTCCCATGTCTCGATCAATTTGAGCCATCGAGGTTGACTCTCCGTCAACCCAAGTAGTAACACAACCGTAGTGCTCCATTTACTTCCTCCATCCAACATAACACCCACTCAGATCCGAAACCAAACATGTATGAAGTGGTGATACTATTCGAGTATGCCAAGCAAGATCTCAAAAGATCAAACTATAATATTTCCCAAGATTCACCAAGTTTTTCAACTAAGCCCTTGCCGACTCGAGTTACAAGGTTAGCCGATGGATTGGGGCTAAAGTTGCAAATGAATCGAGCCGCTCGCGTCGAGCTCGAGTCGAGTTCGAGCTGGCTCGAGTCGAAATCGAGCTCGAACTCGAAGTCAAAATATTAAGGTCGTTAGCTCGCGAGCCGGCTCACAAGCTCGAGTATATATATATTTTTATTTTTTTATTTTAAGTATATATATATTTTTATTTTTTTATTTTAAGTATATATATATTTTTTATTTTTTTAGTTTAATAGTAAAATTACATATATATCCTTAATATTTTATTATTTATTAAGAAAAAAATATTATTTTATTTATTTTTTAAAAAATAAAATAATAATTTCTATTTTTTTCGACCTCGAGCTCGAGCTTGAAATTGTCAGCTCGTCGAGCTCGAGCTCGAGTTCGAGTTCAATGAAATTATGTCGAGACTCGACTCGATTAGGTCAAAACTCGACTCGACTCGGCTCGTTTGCAGCCCTAATTGGGGCGTCCCCACAAGTATAAGGGTCGATGAGACAACACTCCAATCGACTTAGAGTCGATCATAGCACTGAGTCGGGATGAGCGGTACCTCCTACCTGAATAGAGCGTGATACTTCTAGCCGCTTAGTATTCATGACTTAAAACATGTTTATGTACAAGTGCAAGCCATATATATTCATCTAACAAGTATCATGCAATCAAGAGAGAGAGAGAGAGAGAGAGAGGACGAGGGCGGTAAAGTATACCCTCACCTCGACAAATTCACGTATTCATATAGCACTTATACAAATCTCAATTTAATCATATTAACATCGAACATGTACTTGATACTCACCAAAAGTCAAGGCAAAACAAGAGCAAAGCGAGACGCAGATGAGCTCTTCGGCGTCCTTGTGATCATCTGAGACATGTACAATCATGATTACCTAAGTATTCGACCAAAGTTATAAAGAAAAATATTTTCTTGCTACCCACTCTCAAGGTCACAAGTCGAGTGGAGTTAAAAGAGCTTTTGACGCTAAATCATTGAAATAATGTTCAAAGAGAACTCAAAGGTTGTTTTTTATTCAAGTCGTGGTAAGTAATATCAATTTCAAAAGAAAGTATCATATATACTTTCAGCATGAAAATCGAGAAAAGGAGAAATAGTTTTCATTTCTCAAAAATTCTAGTCCTATGCCCAAGTTTTAAGAATATAAGGAACGTTCACATTTTCTAAACTAATGGAGTTAGAATTCATCAAAACTCCACTCATTATCATAGTAAATCAAAGTTAAGGTTCCAAGTTTCGAGTATAAAACTAGTGAAATTCACCAAAAATTACTCTAGTTAAAACGCTCTCCTTTTGAATTTCAAACTCATGGAAATCGAGGGCATAAGAATAGGGGTGCCATTATCCAAAGAAGTTAACAACCAAGAAACACATTAAGGGAAGTTTAATCATTTGGAAACCAAGATTCAAAATGAAGGTCTAATGTTCAAAGAGACCTTATCTTCAACCATGAAATTAAACTTAAAACGGACTACAATCTCAAAGGGAGGTTGAAAGTGTTTAAAAGAGTACTTTGGTTGAAACCAGAAAATTTCCAGCTTGGTGCGACACTACTTGGAAAAATTGTATCTCAAATTTCGTAAGTCCAAAATTTGGAAACTTTATACTGTTGGAAACTAGACTCAATGCACTAAAACTCTCTAGAAGACACTTTTCTCGGACTCTAATTTGAAATCATTTAAATTTTAGCTCAAAGTCATTGTTTCAGACAGGACAGAGCAAAATAGGCTTGCAATTTCAGCAAAGTTTGGAAATTCGGAAAAATTCGTAGAAATGGAATCAGCCCTTGAAATTTATACCACTAATAGAATTCCAAATCTAGTTTCAAATGCAATAAACGGAACCCAATTCGGACCTTTCTAGATCAAGATACAATAGTTTTAAGAAAACTGAAGTTTGGAACATGTTACACAAAATTTCCAGTTTTGGAGGCTTGACAATGTTTCAAAATCTGATCATAACTAAAGCTACACAACTCAAAATTTAGCTTGGTTTGAGAGTTGAAAACTAGGTTCAAAATTCTAAAAATCACTAGAAGGAATTGTCTTAAAATTCGTTTTGCAAGATAGGTAAAATTGAGCTACAAACTGCAGCTATGACTGTTTCTTGGATGAAAGCAGTAAGGAAATTGTTATTCTTGGTTTTGATGATCACAAAGGACTTTGAAATGTTTATCTAACTCTCTTCAAATATAAGTGCTTTTTGCCTATCAAAGAATCAGGTACGAATATGTCAAGAAATGAAAATCAACCAAAAGAAGAAGCAAAAACAGGACACTCATGTCGGACGTCCGAAGGAATCGGTCGGACGTCCGAAAGAATGAAGAACATCAAGAAGGAAATTCTATCGGACGCTCGTGAGGAAGCATCGGACGTCCGGATGGATCGGACGTACTCTTCGGACGCACATCGATCGGGTCGGACGTCCTAAAAATTCCACAAAGTGTTGATGACTCTCTGCCAAGACTCTGTCGGACGCTCGTAAGGAAGCATCGGACGTCCTGAAGGATCGGACGCATGCTTCGGACGCACATCAATCTCATCGGACGTCCTAAAAATTCCACGAAGATTTGATAACTCTCTGGACGACGTTCGGACACAGAAGCTCGGACGATAAAATCCCATCGGACGTCCGAACAACAACTTGACTGGTTTTCGGACGATGGGATCGGACGATGACTAAGCCGTCGGACGTCCGACAGCTCCAACGGCTAGCTGACTCTTCATCTGCCTTCTATCCGTTGGAAGTATTAATGAAGCCCATTTTTGGTTCCCTTTAAATACAAACGATTCTGAATCAGATGTGGACTTTTGCACACTTTGTTTACAAGATCTAAAGAGATATTTTAGCTAGAAAATAGTCTCCAAAGCTAGATTTGTTCTCCAAGTGGTGTGAATTTCTTGTGAGCATTTCTCTTGTGGTTGAAAGTTTCATTAGTGTAGCTTTGTTGAGGGTTATCTGAGTGATTGTAAAACTTCTTAGCTTGACTAAGTGAGGCTTAGGGCAAGGAGGAAGTGCTCCATCCATTGTACATCTAGTTGATCATCTTTCATCAAAGAGAAGTTGCTCAACCTAGTGATTGGTCTTCAAGTTTGAGGAAAGCTTGGTAGACAATCGGTTTGATATTCTATCTTATTCTTTTTGTTTAATAAAATTCTCATTGCTTATCTATACTTGTTTTTCGAATCAATATTGCTCTCTTCTTCTAATCTACTTGATTGATCATTACTAGAAAAGAAGGTAAATTTTTATTAAGCAAAAATTGCATAAATTTGATTAAGATTTTAATCAACCTAATTCACCCCCCCTCTTAGGTTGTCTTTGGGCCTTACAATTGGTATCAGAGCTTGGTCTCCTAGAGATTAAGCTCTAACGGCTTGGAGTAAAGATGACAACCAGTCATGCTATGTTTGTTGAGGGGCAATCTGTTACTAGGCCTCCCATGTTCAGTGGCTCCAATTATGTTAGCTGGAAAGAAAGGATGATTATCTTTTTGCAATCTATTGATATTGAGCTATGGTTTATTGTGAGTGAAGGACCGCATGAAGCTAACTTTCTTGATGCAGATACAGGGTTGCTTCGGCCAAAAAGAAGAGCTGAAATGAATGCTCAAGATAGGACTAATCTCACACTGAATGCCAAAGCCATGAATGTTCTGTATAGTGCCTTAGATTCAAATGAATCAATTAGAGTAAAAGGCTGTAAATTGGCCAAAGAAATGTGGGATAAGCTAAGAGAAATCCATGAGGGTGGTGACAATGTGAGAGAACAGAAAAAGGCTATCTTGGTCACAAAGTATGAATCATTTAAAATTGAACCTCTTGAGGATATTGACAAAATGTATTGCAGGTTCAATGACTTGATCAAAGATCTCGAGGTGTTGGGCAAAGAGTACACCTTGGGAGAGAAGAACAGGAAAATTCTCAATGCATTGGGCAAAGAATGGGAAAATAAAGTGACTGCAATAGAGGAGGCTAAGGATTTAAATTCAGTGCCTATTGAATCTCTCATTAACTCACTAACCTCTTATGAGTTGAAGTTGAAATCTAAAGTGCAGGAGGAAGAGGATGCTAGAGCAAAGAGAAACATTGCTCTAAAGACTACTCAAGGTGAAGATGATCCAGCGCACTTGGATGATGAAGACTCGGATGGTGATGATAATGATCTTGCTCTCATCACAAGGGGCTTCAAGAGAATCCTGAATAAAAGGAAGTTTAGAAGGGGAGGACCTAGCAATCAATTTCAAAATTATTCATCAAATGCAAGGAACAAAGGAAAACAAGAATTCAACAAGAAGCTAGTGGACAAATGCTATGAATGTGGACAGCCTGGACACTATGCAAACAAATGTCCCATGAAGAAAATGAAAGATGGGAAAGCTGATCGAAAGCCAAGATTCAACAACTTCCAGATTACTTGGAATGAATGCAACTCTGAAGGAGAAGTTGAAGAAGAGGAAGAATCAGCTCAAATGGCCTTCATGGCTATTGGAGATAATGAGGTAACTTCCATACACTCTCAATCTGAAAGTGATGATGAAGAAAATGATGATCTTGAATCCTTTGTTGAAAAACTGCATAATGCCTTGAAGGAATCTTATGATAAAAACAAGCAGCTAAAACAGAAAATTACTTTTCTCATTCATGAAAATACAAGTCTTCTTCAACAAAATAAGCAACTAAAGACTGACAATGATTGTCTTGTAAGAGCCGGATTTAATGTTCAAAATGAGCTTGATAGAAAGACAAATATTTGTAGAATGCTGAAGGAAAGACATGGTGATTTGAAAAAAAGAATGGACAACTTGGATGACACTTTGAAAGCAAGAAAACAAGATTTTCTCAAAAAGAACATGTCATCTACCTTTCTTACTGCTCATCAAAGAACATTAGCACGCAACAAAAATGCACATTGTTTCACTACATATAGAAGAAATGGATTGAAATATGTCAAACCAGTACATGTTAAGGACTCTTCCATTATGTGTGATTTTTGTTGTCAAAAAGGGCATTTGAAAGGAGATTGCTATGTGAAAAGAAATCTGAACAGAGGGATGAAATGCATGTGGTTAGTGAGATACAATGCTAACTATTGTGGACCCAAAAATTAAAAAGGGTACCAAACATTTTCTCTTTTCAGGAAAAAGGCTCAAACAAGTCCAAATGGTTTATTGATAGCGGCTGCTCAAGGCATATGACCGGTGATCCCTCTTTGTTCATAAAGCTAAAATCAAAATCAAGTGGAAAGGTGACATTCGGTGATGATGTGAAAGCTAAGACAATTGGAATAGGTGATGTTGGTAAGGATGGTGAAACTTTTGTTCATAATGTGCTCTTAGTTGATAATTTAGGTTATAACTTGCTTAGTGTTAGTCAATTGTGTGATAAAGACTTGAATGTGTTGTTTAAAAAGCATGAATGCATTGTGCTTGATTCCAAATATAATGTTGTGTTCAAAGGTAAGAGGTTTAACGACATATATATTGTGGTTCTTGATAAAATTGATTCTTCTAGCCTTCAAATGTCTTAAAGCTTCAAATGAAGATCCTTGGTTGTGGCATAGGAGACTTTGTCATTTTAACATGGATTTACTAAAGGAAATTTCGAAAAAGGAGCTGGTTAGAGGCTTGCCAAAAATCTGTTTTGAAAAGGATAAAATTTGTGATGCATGTCAATTTGGAAAGCAAACAAAAGTTTCTTTTAAACCAAAGAAGTGTGTTTCTACTTCTAAACCTTTAGAACTCTTGCATCTTGACTTATTTGGTCCTACTCAAATCACTAGCTTGGGAGGTAAGAAATACTGCTTTGTGATTGTGGATGATTATTCTAGATATACTTGGGTGATATTTCTTGCTCATAAGGATGATGCCTTCAAGAATTTCACTTTATTGTTTGCTAAAGTGCAAAATCTGCTTGGCTTAAAAATTGTTAGGATTAGAAGTGATAATGGAACAGAATTCAAGTATTGTGGTTTTCCAGATTTCTGTGATCATAATGGCATAACACATGAGTTTTCAATTGCAAGAACTCCACAACAAAATGGTGTTGTAGAAAGGAAAAATAGGACACTACAAGAGGCTGCTAGAACTATGTTAAGTGAATGTAGCTTGCCAAAATACCTTTGGGCTGAAGCGGTAAACACTGCATGTTATGTGATGAACAGAATCCTTTTGAGACCCATTTTGAATAAGACATCTTATGAACTGATTTTTGATAAAAAAACCTACGGTTGGATATTTCAAAGTCTTTGGTTGTAAATGTTTTATTTTAAATTTAAATGAACATCTTGGTAAGTTTGAGAAAAAATCTGATGAAGGAATATTTTTGGGTTATTGTGAGAACAAAAGAGGATATAGAGTCTTTAATAGAAGGACTCTTGTGATAGAAGAAGCCATTCACATAACATTTGATGAAACTAATGATGATAATTCCAAAAGGTCGTGTAAGGATGATGATGTAGGTGTTCGTGAAGGAATGGAAAAGCTGAAAATTGGTGATGAAGGAATTTCTAAACCAGCAGCAATGGAAATGATGGATGAAGCTCATAATGATCAAGAAAAGGGTGATGAAGATGAGAATGATGATTCAGTCAAAGACCTTCCCAATGCTTGGAAATTTAGCCAAAATCATCCAAGAGAGCTTATAATTGGTGATCCATCCGAAAAGGTAAAGACTCGTTCTTCATCTAGAAAATTGATAGACAATTTTGCTTTAGTTTCTCTTTTTGAACCCAAAAATATCAATGATGCTTTAAAGGATGATAACTGGATTTTGGCTATGCAAGAGGAACTTAATCAATTTGAGAGAAATAAGGTTTGGACACTTGTTTATAGACCTCAAAATCAACCTATCATTGGCACAAAGTGGATATTCAGAAATAAATTGGATGATAAAGGTGTTGTTGTAAGAAATAAAGCCAGATTATTTGCTAAAGGATATGCACAAGAAGAAGGAATTGATTTTGATGAAACATTTGCTCCTGTAGCAAGATTAGAATCTATTAGAATGCTTCTTGCTTTTGCTTGTTTCAAAGGTTTCAAATGGATGTGAAAAGTGCCTTTTTAAATGGTTTTATTGATCAAGAAGTATATGTGGATCAACCCCCCGGTTTTGAAAATACAAAATTTCCAAGTCATGTGTTTAAACTATCTAAAGTAGTATATGGTTTAAAACAGGCTCCAAGAGCTTGGTATGAAAGATTAAGTGGTTTCTTGATTGAAAATGGTTTCAAAAGAGGTATTGTGGACACCACACTTTTTACTAAGCATGTGTTAAATGACCTTCTTATTGTGCAAATATATGTTGATGATATTATTTTTGGTGCTACTAATGAGTATCTATGCAAGGATTTTTCCACCACTATGCAAAGTGAATTTGAAATGAGTATGATGGGAGAATTAAATTTCTTCCTTGGTCTTCAAATACATCAAGCCCTTGAGGGAATTTTTATAAATCAAGCAAAATATACCAAGGAATTGCTGAAAAGGTTTGGCATGGAGGACTCAAAGCAAGTTGGAACTCCAATGTGCACTTCTACAAAATTTGACAAAGATGAAGAAGGTAATCATGTGGATGAAAAACACTATAGAGGTATGATCGGAAGCTTACTCTATTTAACCGCAAGCAGACCTGATATTATGTTTGTTGTTTGCTTATGTGCTAGATTTCAATCTTGTCCAAAAGAATCACATTTAAATGCTGTTAAAAGAATTTTTAGGTATTTGAAAGGTACATTAGACTATGGTCTTTGGTATGCTAGATCTTGTGAATTTGCTTTATATGGATATTCGGATGCGGATTTTGGTGGTTGTCGTGTGGACAGAAAAAGTACTAGTGGAACTTGTCACTTTCTTGGTAATTGCTTAGTTTCTTGGTTTAGCAAAAAGCAAAATGCAATATCTCTGTCTACAACCGAAGCGGAATATATTGCTGCTAGTGCATGTTGTGCTCAACTTTTATGGATGAAGCATACCTTGAATGATTTTGGATTGTTATATGACTGCATGCCTATATTCTGTGATAATACTAGTGCTATTAATTTGACCAAAAATCCAATTCAACATTCTAGGACAAAGCATATAGATATAAAGCACCACTTTATTCGAGATCTTGTTCAAAAAGGTGAAATTTGTGTAAATTATGTTTGTTCTAAAGATCAATTTGCTGATATTTTTACCAAAGCTTTGCCATTAGATCAGTTCATTCATCTAAGATCAAAATTAGGAATAATCGAAAAATCATCTTAAAATTTCTTAAAGTCTTCGGACGTCCGAAAGAAGATGAACGGACGTCCGATAATGTTCTTCAGCTATTTTTTTCCAGAAAACACCTGTTCGGACGAAGCTGTCGGACACACGACTTCGTTCGACCGTCCGACAGTGCAACGGCTCACTTTTTAGAATAACTTTCTCCCTCAGTTGCTTCAAACTCTTCTTCTTCTATTTCCTCTCGGACGAAAACTCTCTCATTTCTCACTCTCAAATTCATACCATTCTGAAGCTCTCATTCCCAAATTGACTCAAACAAAACTTTTCCTGGTTGATTGCGATTCATTTCTCCTGATCATTTCACCGAATCGCTTAACAATTCGTAAATTCCCAAATTTCCCTCAAAACCCTACTTTCTCATAACCGCTTTGTCAAATCTTGTTCAAGGCCTTTTTGTCCCAAAATTTCTGTGCGATTCACTTCCCTACTAATGTGTGCATCATTTGCATCCTTCATTTCACACATTTCACACAATGGTGAATCTAAGAGGAGGAAAGGTTACTGCCGGACGCAAGCATCCACTCAGGGATGAGGAGGAGGATCTTCCTACGGTCAAATGTTCATCCAAACGCTTCAAGAGAGGAGCCGTAAAAGGTCAAATGTCACAGCCTACTCCACAACCCACCTCTCAGCCTGAATCTGGACAGGGAACCTCTTCTCAACCGCCTCCAAAATCAGCCACACTCCCCACATTCTTTGATGATGCTGCAAAAGACAAACACTCCTGGATATCCCAAAAAGGTGTCATCCCTCAACGAACTGTAAACTCTTCTGAATTTCGCCACATAGGTTTAGAATCCATTCTGAGTCTATTTGCTTTCCAGAAATGGTCACATCTCGTTTCTATGCCCAATGTTTATTACCCTGAAATGCTGTATCAATTCTTTGCTAATCTTAGGAAAGGCACTGATCAGACTGAGATTATGTCCAGGGTTAATGGGGTAGACTTAGTCTTTGATTCTGAAATTGTGAATGATATTTTAAAAACTACTATTGAACCTGGATGCAAGGATAAAATTGCAAATTTCTTTTCCTATGAAGAGCACCCTACTGCTGATAATCATTTTGATGGGGCTAAAATGTTGATTTATTTTAAAAGAAATTTTTCCTCCCCTGCGGATGCTAAACTGAATGATCTTGCTCCTGTGAATCTAATTGCCTTTTCAATCATTTCAAACCTGCTTGTACCCACTGATGGCCATAGAACTGATGCAAACAAAATGGAGTTGTATCTCTTTTACTGTTTTCGAGAAAAAATTCGTATTGATTTTGGTTTTGTCATGTGCAAGTTTTTACTTCGCTATGCCACTGATTCTCGCCGAAAATTATCTTATGGAAAGTTTCTTCAAAAGATTTTTGAGTTTTACAAAGTTCCAATTCTAGGTGTTTGTCCCAAAGAAGCATCTTCCTATGCCTTTACCAAAGGATATTTTGAAAGGAAAAATCTTGTTTTTAAAGATAATATGTGGGCTTATAAGGGGGCATCATCTAGTGAACAGAGGTCTAAGACTGTACATGATCCTTCATCTGTTTCACTCACTCCCATTCATCCCAGGAAGTCTGCCACTAAAGCAGCTTCCTCCTCCAATGATGAAGTGATTGAGCTCCTTCGTGAACTCAAACAGCATGTTCTTCTTCTAGAACATGGTCTAATGCTCACCATGTCCTCTGAGCAACAAACAACCTTCCTAGACAAAAAGAACCTTCTTTTTCCCCCCCCTGTGGTTGAGAAAGTTTCTCATGACAAAGAGCCACACCCCACTGATCCAAGCTCATCAATTCCAGACCCTGGTTCATCAACTCTTGTGACTCCTCATGGCCCTTCCACATCAGATAAAGGCAAGGCACCAGTTGAAGAGGCTGCTGAAGCTGATGAAGAAACTGAAGAGGAGGACCTCTCCCAATATCAGCTCTCTCGAAGAACACCTGGATCCACATAGTTCACCATTTAGGACATTTGCATTTTGTTTGTCTATTTCATGTGTTTGTGGTGTTCAACAATGGATATGTAGATGAATTCAACATTTGGTTATGCTTATGTTTATGTCTCTTTTGGTACTGTTTGATAGATGTTTAAGTATTTTGAATGATGATTGTATGGATGTAATGAATTTTTTTTTGGTTTGCATTGATGAATGTGTTTGTGGATGAGATGGATGTGATTGATTGCCCTTTTGTGATGACAAAAAGGGGGAGAGGACTGGATTGATTGATGATTGATGATGTTGGATTGATGATTTGATTAAATTTGGATTGGCTAATGGATTGAATTGGTAAAATGTTGGATGTTGGCTGATTAATTGTCATATTTTGGATAATTGTTTAATTTGGTTGGGCAGCCAAGTGAGGGGGAGTTTTTTCAAATTTTTTCACTAAGTAAGGGGGAGTTCTTGTCTATTGAGAAAGGGGGAGTTTTTATTGCAATCATCAAATCACATTTCAAACCTTTGTTTTGTCATCATAAAAAAGGGGGAGAATGTTATTCTTGGTTTTGATGATCACAAAGGACTTTGAAATGTTTATCTAACTCTCTTCAAATATAAGTGCTTTTTGCCTATCAAAGAATTAGGTACGAATATGTCAAGAAATGAAAATCAACCAAAAGAAGAAGCAAAAACAGGACACTCATGTCGGACGTCCGAAGGAATCGGTCGGACGTCCGAAAGAATGAAGAACATCAAGAAGGAAATTCTATCGGACGCTCGTGAGGAAGCATCGGACGTCCGGATGGATCGGACGTACTCTTCGGACGCACATCGATCGGGTCGGACGTCCTAAAAATTTCACAAAGTGTTGATGACTCTCTGCCAAGACTCTGTCGGACGCTCGTAAGGAAGCATCGGACGTCCTGAAGGATCGAACGCATGCTTCGGACGCACATCAATCTCATCGGACGTCCTAAAAATTCCACGAAGATTTGATAACTCTCTGGACGACGTTCGGACACAGAAGCTCGGACGATAAAATTCCATCGGACGTCCGAACAACAACTTGACTGGTTTTCGGACGATGGGATCGGACGATGACTAAGCCGTCGGACGTCCGACAGCTCCAACGGCTAGCTGACTCTTCATCTGCCTTCTATCCGTTGGAAGTATTAATGAAACCCATTTTTGGTTCCCTTTAAATACAAACGATTCTGAATCAGATGTGGACTTTTGCACACTTTGTTTACAAGATCTAAAGAGATATTTTAGCTAGAAAATAGTCTCCAAAGCTAGATTTGTTCTCCAAGTGGTGTGAATTTCTTGTGAGCATTTCTCTTGTGGTTGAAAGTTTCATTAGTGTAGCTTTGTTGAGGGTTATCTGAGTGATTGTAAAACTTCTTAGCTTGACTAAGTGAGGCTTAGGGCAAGGAGGAAGTGCTCCCTCCATTGTACATCTAGTTGATCATCTTTCATCAAAGAGAAGTTGCTCAACCTAGTGATTGGTCTTCAAGTTTGAGAAAAGCTTGGTAGACAATCGGTTTGATATTCTATCTTATTCTTTTTGTTTAATAAAATTCTCATTGCTTATCTATACTTGTTTTTCGAATCAATATTGCTCTCTTCTTCTAATCTACTTGATTGATCATTACTAGAAAAGAAGGTAGATTTTTATTAAGCAAAAATTGCATAAATTTGATTAAGATTTTAATCAACCTAATTCACCCCCCCTCTTAGGTTGTCTTTGGGCCTTACAGAAATTCAGTCATCTTTGCCCGTTCACTACAGCTCATAGGAAACGAATTTGGAGGTACATTTTATACTGACGAAAAGTTATCGGAGTCTAGTTCGGATGCCACAAACAGTACTCAATTTCAAATCCCAAACAAAAAGTTATGACCCAAAATGTGAGCACTGGTCGGGTCTCCTGGTCAGAAAAGTTTTCAAATTTCTTCCTCACTTAAACCCTACTTTAACTCAACCAATTGTAAAGCTTTTTGGGATATATTTAGCACACATAAAAACCATCATATAATAAATATTATAGCACTAAAATAACATCAAAATTCGAAATTAACATGAGGGCTTCATCCAGGCAAAATTCGGACAGCAAGCATCCTTCATCTTCTAGTTTTCTTTTCCAACTTTTCAACTAAAATTAAGCCATATCTTCTCAAAATGAGCATCAAACAAGTAAGTAAACATACAAAATCCTAAAGGCCGCTACCTATAAAGTCACCTCAAGTCCTCTACCTAATGTCAAGGTTCTTGTGAATCCATCAACAACCCAACAACTAACTAACTATAACTAACTAACTACTCATAATTGAGAGGAAAAGATTAGGGTTTTTGGATGATTACCTTGCTTCCAAGAGTGAAGACCAAGCACTATTATATAAGCTCTCAAATCACCAAGGTTTCTTTCTTGTTCAAATCACCTTCCAAACTTGTATGAAGAACCAAGAAAAGAAGCAAATTTGGAGAGTCTTCTTGGAGAAACAATGGAAGAAAGGGAGCTGAAATTTTTGTAGGGAAATGAGGGAGGGGGAGTCAGCCAAGGAGAGGAGAAGAAGAAAGGTTTTGGGTTATAGTTGGGTGATTTGATTGAGTGACAAGAAGAATGACATAAAAATGTTCTTGGTACCCAAAAGTCAACAATCGATTAGTGAGCAATTAGTGCTCCTAATTGACTTTAATTTAACTCACTCACCTCTAATCCCTCCATGAACTTTTCTTAGTCTACCACTTATCATTCTTAATTCTCCAAAATTAGTGCACTCTCGGACCGAATTTGTCTCGAAAAATGTGTAGTCGCTATTTCTTACTAAACGAGTCGGAGAAAAATAAATTTTACTAGCGAAACGTTTTAAAACATAAAATGAGACAATGTTCCATGCAAATGAAATTAATATGAGTGAAATAAATTAATCAGAGTAAACGGATAAATAAATAATTAAATAAATCAATAAAATAAAACAAAAGTAAGTAAAAATAAAAATTCAGGTCCTCACATCCTCCCCCCTTTAAAAGAATTTTGTACTCGAAATTCATACCTTGATTCAGAAACAACTCTGGATATTTTTTCTGGATCTCCTCTTCTACTTCCCAAGTCGCTTCCTTCTTTCTATGATTTCTCCATAAGACTTTCACTAGAGGAATTTGCTTGCGTCTTAACTCCTCCACTTTTCAATCTAACAGCTTTACCGGTCTTTGTTCATAGGAAGAATTCTCATCAATCTCTACTTCTTCCGGTCGTAACACATGGGAGGGGTCAGGATGAGATTTCTTAAGTATGGAGACATGGAAGACATCATAAATCCTGGACAAATTTAAAGGCAATTCCAACTTGTAAGTTACACTTCCTACGCGTTGAATAACCTTATAGGGTCTTCTTTTTGAGTTTTTTTTATTCTCTCTAACAAGGTGGATATCACAGTAATATTCCCAAATTTATCCTTTTGTGGTTCAAGAAGCGGATTCCAACAATAAATTCTTCTAACATGTGTCATTTTCTCACCATCAAACTAGCCACTTGCACCTTACGGCTTAGGGCATCTGTCACCACATTAACTTTTCTGGGATGGTAGTTAAGCGTGCAATCATAATCCTCCAAAAATTTTCCCCATCTACGTTGCCTCAAACTCAACTCCTTCTGGGAGAATAAATATTTAAGACTCTTGTGATCAGTGAAAATCTCGAAAGTCTCCACTTTTCAAGGCAAACACTACTGCCGCTAATTCCAAGTCATGGATCGAATAATTCTGTTCATGAAGTTTCAACTTACGCGAGGCATACGCAATCACTTTTCTTTTTTGCATTAATACACATCCTAACCATCTTTTGAAGCATCTGTATAAAGCACAAAACCATCTCCTCCACTCGGTAATGCCAATACAGGTGCCTCAGTAAAACACTTTTTCAACTCTTGAAACCCTTCCTCGCATTTACAATCCCATATGAACTTGCCATACTTCTTAGTCAACTCAGTTAAGGGTTTTGCAGTCTTAGAAAAGTTCTTGATAACCCGACGGTAATACCCGGTGTGAGATCCCGTAAATTTTCTCAGTTTCTAGGTTTTATTTTATTTAATTGCATGCTTTTCTGCATTTTCTTTATTAGAAAATTTTCTAGATAAGTTTTATGAGTAAATATAGTTTTTAGATGATTTTTCTAGTATCGGGTAGTTTTTGAGAAATTAAGAGCGTATACCGGATGTGGGACCCGCTAGTGCGAAAAGTTCAGAAAAATTCGGCCAGTTAGGTTAAGTTTTGGATACTGGGTTTAATTTATCGGGTGTTAAGAGATAACTAGAGGTTACTAAATGGATTGGTGTGAGAGAACAAAAGGATAGCCATGTATTAATTATAGTGACAAGTGTCACTTGGAGACTTGTTCTTACTTTTTGACTACTATTCACCCTTTTACCATTTTACTAAATAAACCAAAAATTGGTCAAAAATTCTCTTCATTTCAAGCTATTGTGGCCGGCTCTCTTCAAGCAACAAGGAAGGAAAACCTCTCCAAATTTCTAGCTCTAATCTTGTCCAATCTTTCAATTCCACCGTTTAATCTTGTATTTGTTCCATAAAACCCCTCTACTTAGTGATTGTGAGGTGATTGGTGAAGTTGTTTGGAAGGCTTAGGTGGTTAGTTCCTTCCTTTCTTGCATTTTAAGGTGAGCATCTAAGGAACTCCTCTTTTGTTCTTGATGATGTATAATTAATGGCTTGTGGTAGCCTAAGAGGTGTTTTTGTGGGTTATTTCATGATTTTAGTGAGATTGATGACATTTTTCTATTTATTCATGATTTTTCTGTTTTAATATGATTAATCTAGAATGGAGATAGAATGCATAAATTGTGGTTGTTGCGGAAAATTTTCGCATTTGACGGAAAATTTCAGAAGTTAGGGTTTCATGTAACCACATTCTGCCCGGTACTGTTCCTCATAGTTAGAGGCCGAATTAGCCTTGGGTTAAAACATGAAAGTTGTAGGGAATGATATTTTATAGTTGCCTGCCAAATTAGCCTTGGGTTAAAACATGAAAGTTGTAGGGAATGATATTTTATAGTTGCCTGCAAAATTTCAGGCCAATCGGAGCAACGTACCCTGTGAAAAGACTGAAATACCCTTGCTGTCCTGTTTCTGTCCGAACTTGGTAATCAGCTTTGGTATTTGGTAAATTTGATTGGGAATATGATTGATTTGGTTGTGTATGTCTTCTTAATAAATATAGCCTGGTATCTTCGCTTTCGGATGGCTTTGGAATCACTTGAATTAGACTTTGGTAGCCCGACTTATGGTTGGTTAACCAGAATGCGGTTTATTAACCTGTGTATGCGGTTCTGGTTTGGTATATTGATCTTTTGACCTAGTTTCACTACAAACTGGATTGAGTGGCCTTCTTCAACATTGTAGCCCTATCTTTTATCTTCGAAACGGTGTATAGTATACATCCATCCGATACTCGTAGTGCTAGTTGTGTCCAATACGCTCAATGGCGTCAAAACTATTTTTAGGTCTTAGAGCTTAACTTGCATTTCCAGATTTTCCCTAACTTACTTTAGTGCTTATACGTCCTAATGGAGCTTTATTTTGGTAGTATGTGAAATTGGTTTATGACTTGTACTCGAATCTTATTGTGCTTGTTTGAATATTTTAGGGCGTGACGGTGATTCGAGACGCTCTTTGGGCGGACGTTTATGAAATTTCACTTGCGTGCTTGGTGAGTGTACTACTCACTTGTTTGTTACTATGTGGCTTTGCTACACTTGAAATCATTGATTTGATGGCTTAATTGCATTGTTGACCTTGACTGAGGTGGGGTGTACTTGATCACTCTCACCCTTTTATCTTAAATGACTGTTTACTGTATGATTGAGTGATACATGCAAATACTGGCTTTGGTGTCGTTTGAACGGGTATCCAACGGCCATTACTGTTACTACTGAACCCAACTCCATTGGTAGTCGATTGAATCGAGCCGGCGAGGGCTTGGTCGTGAAAATCGACGAGCCATGGGGACTGTTGTATGGAATCTTGTAGTATGAGACTCTCGATTCCGGTATACTCGAGTATTACCAAATTTATACTGTTTGGAGTTCGGATCCGGTAGGGAGACGTTGGGTGGAAGGAATGGAAGTAAAGTGGAGCCTACGGTTGGTTACTTGTAAACATTGACGGAGGGTCAATGAAGTCCGATCAAATATACAAGGGAGGAAAGGGGCTCTTGAGAGCCGTCCATATCCTTTTACCAATTTTATTAATGTGTGATCTTGGTTTACTTCCTTATTGAATGAATTGGGGTGAAAAGTCTTATGCTTATATGAACTTGGTTGCTTGGGTGATAGTATCTCACTGGGCGTAAACTCACTCTATTTCTTTTGTTTTCCTTACAGGAATTTGAATACTTTTGGAAAGTCCATGAATGTTGGTTGCCGAGTTGAGCTTATGTGAATGTAATTTTGAATAGCTCCTTTTGAGCAAACTCTAAGCGCATTTTGATCCAACCAAATATGTTGAGTTGTAATTTGCAAACCGTACTTGTATAAACTTGTTGGACAACTTGGGTATGCCCTTTTGGTATGTAAATGCTAAATTTCAAGATGTATATGTTTGATTGATATTTGGTTGGATTTTGACGTGTCGGTTACTATTTATGGCCGACTCTATTTTCGTTTTTTTTTATTTTGTAATTTTGACCTGACTAAGTACGCTTGTATGTTCCGAAACGTGCTAGATCGCTTTACACTGTCCCGTTAGTCCTGGCGAGAGTTGGGCAGGCAGTCCGCTAACCCCTTTGGTTCGCCTTAGGAGAAGGTGGGGCAATCACAGGTGGTATCAGAGCCTATGTTTGAATTGGCCTGGGCGTGTTAGAAAGGCTCGACTTGAGGATTATTTTGATTATGTTCCTTAAGGTTATTTACATTTATTTACTCTTTTGGTGTAGGATGGACGGACGTGGTGAGCCTAGTGATAGCCCTCCTGGTGAGCGACCCCGTGGAGTGCTCCCAGTGATCCCATACCAGATACGGCCAAGAGGGGCCGTCGTGCGTTGGAGCCCGGCTAACCGCCTCCGACGGTGTGAGTGTCGCCACACCTACGCCTACCCTAACACCTTAGTGTTGGCCGTGGCCGAGGAACGGAAGGAGCTGGCCAAAGATAATGCTAGGTTTGAGGTCGAGGTGAATCAGTTGAGGGCGGCCAACGAGAAACAAGTCAAACGAATTAAGGATCTAGAGTACGATGTGCTCGAGTGTGAGGATAGAGTGGACGACCTCTGCACTCAACTTAGGGAGGCACATGAGCGTGAGACTAAGCGAGCTCGGAAGGTTAGGGTTCAAGCCGCGTCGATCCTGAACCTCTGCGCTGACGTGCTCGAGGGGGTGAGCGACGAGGCGTCGTGCACAGGGGCCGGGGCAGGGGGTGAATCAACCCCGTCGGGTGGGTCCACTAGCCCGACGATGGACTAGGTTGTGACTCCTAGGATCTTTTGGGATAGTTTTGTTTCTGTATATAGGACGGATAGGGAAAAGAGCCTTAGCTAGCCGTTTTGTACGTTGGATTAGCTACGTGTATATTATTTTTGATAAGGCCATTCCCTGGTAGATTGTCTATGTGTATACTTGACTTGACTGTACTTGATTTGACTGTTCTTGGCTTGACTGGTTGTTGATATGTGCGTTGTTTGACTTTGTTTGGAATGTATATATATGTTATTGTAAAAGCTTTTGGGATTTTACTTACATGTATTGTTCTAGTACGTTTTCTTAGATCAAGTAGAGTTCATGGAAAGTACGCGTAGTGGACGGGGACGTGGGCGCGGGAGTAGACAACCTACGTCGGACCAGGGTACTGGGGAAACCTCCTCTGGATCTAATCCTGAACCAAGGGTTGACCCCAACGTGCAGATAGCTGTCGCTATGCAGCAAATGATCAACCTGCTGGCACAAGTGGTGCAGCAACAGGGTCAGAACCCTAACCCTAACCCTAGAAACCCTGGCAACCACGTCGAGAGCGACGACAGGGCACTTGAAAGATTCCAGAAGTTTGCCCCACCGAAATTCGTTGGGGGGCCCGACCCGGATGTCGCCGATAGGTGGCTTGAGAAAATGATAGACATTTTTGCTGTCCTGCACTACACCGAAGAACGACAGGTGACTTTTGCCGTTCCAGTTGGAAGGGGCGGCCCGTTCCTGGTGGAATGTCATTCGGCAAAAATGGGAATGGGAACAAATGCCCAGGACTTGGGTAAATTTTATGAGAGAATTCAACGCGAAATTCTTTCCTCCTCTAGTTCAGGAGAGGAAGGAAAATGAGTTTATCCGACTCCGCCAAGGGGCTCAATCTGTGGCGGAGTACGAGAGCCAATTCACCCGCATGTCCAAATTTGCTCCTGAGCTGATCATGACCGAGCAACGGCGGATCAGGCGTTTTATCCAGGGCTTGAATGTTGAAATCTAGAAGGACCTCGCAATAGCTCAAATCAATGCTTTTAGCGAGGTCGTGGAAAAGGCCCAATGAGTAGAAAATGTTAGGTTACAAGTAAGGAACTTCCAGGCAAATAAGCGCGGCTTTTCTGGAAGCAGTTCGGGGCAAGGGGATAAAGGTATCCCCTCCAAGTTCGGACGAGGAGCGGGAGGTGGACGACAGACGGGTTTCGGCAGAGGGGCTCAGTCTAGGGGTGGCTCAGCCGGGAGAGGCCAAGGTGGAAACTTCCAGAAGGGTTCAGGTTCGGAGTCCCGTGGGCCTTGTGGGTACTGCGGAAAGCCGAATCACTCCGAGGATAATTGCTGGAAGAAGGAGGGCAAATGTCTGCGCTGCGGAAGCGCAGACCACCAGTTGGCCACTTGCCCGGTCCTAAAACAAGATGGAAAAGGGAGCCAACAACCGCCGAGGACCAATGCTGGACCAGCTAAAGGAGATGGGTCCAAACCTAAGGTGCCAGCTCGAGTATATTCGTTAGAACCCCAACAGGTCCCAGATTCCTCCGAGGTTGTAGAAGGTACGATCCCTATATTCCACCGCTTTGCCAAAGTTCTAGTAGATCCAGGTGCCACTCATTCCTTTGTTAATCCTGATTTCATGTGTGACATCGATATAAAACCTGCTAGTTTACCATACGACCTAGAAGTTAGTACCCCTACGGGGAATCATCGGTTGGTTACTAGTCTGGTTTATAGGGATTGTGAAGTGTGGGTATGAGAGAAGAGATTATTAGGAGATTTGATAAGCCTGTCCATCAAGGGGTATGATGTGATTCTGGGCATGGACTGGTTAGCTAAGTATAATGCCCAACTAAATTGTAAGAAGAAAGTGGTGGAGTTCCGTATTCCTGGGGAGGCGACCCTAAGGTTGGATATAAGGGGTAGGTTAGCCTTATCTGCTTTGATTTCGGGCATTCGGGCTAGAAAATTGCTAAGTAAAGGGGCACAAGGATTTTTAGCCTTTCTAATCAACACCCCCACAGATAAAGTGAAGGTAGAGGATGTACACATAGTAAGGGAATTTTCGGATGTATTCCCTGATGAGTTAGTAGCTCTACCTCCGGAAAGAGAGATAGAATTCAAGATAGACCTGCTACCAGGAATCTCACCTATCTCCTAGGGCACGTAATTTCCCAAGAAGGCATCTCGGTTGACCCAGCGAAAGTAGAGGCTGTGACCAATTGGAAACGGCCGGAAAACCCCACCGAGGTTCGTAGCTTTCTAGGTTTAGCGGGGTATTACCAGCGTTTCATTAAAGATTATTCTAAGTTAGCCGGTCTTTTAACCGACCTGACGAAGAAATATGGTCGGTTCGTGTGGAATGCCAAATGTGACGCAAGCTTTCAGGAGTTAAAGAAAAGGTTGACTACGACGCCAGTTTTAGTCCTACCTAACGGAGTTGATGGGTTTGCTGTGTATACCGATGCTTCACGAGAAGGCCTGGGATGCGTTTTAATGCAGAATCGTAATGTGATCTCTTTTGCCTCTAAGAAGTTGAAACTTCACGAGCAGAATTACCCGACCCACGATCTAGAGCTAGCCGCCGTGGTTTTCGCGCTGAAAAAGTGGAGACACTACCTATATGAGGTGACCTTTGAGGTTTACTCGGACCATAAGAGTCTTAGGTACCTCTTCTCACAGAAGGAATTGAACATGAGGCAACGACGGTGGATGGAATTTCTGGAGGATTACGACTGTACCATCAACTACCATCCAGGAAAGGCAAACGTAGTGGCCGATGCTTTGAGTCGCAAGGCTCAAGTAGCGGGGTTGATGATTGAAGAGTGGAATTTGCTAGAATCGGTTTGCGAGTGGAAACCCTGCCTAGAGAGCCATAAAGTGATTTTTGGTAACATTAGGGTGACATCCACCCTATTAGAGCAGATTAAAGGAGCTCAAAAGGAGGATGCTATGGTGCGAAAATGGGGAGAGAAGGTGAAAAAAGGGGAAACGACTGATTTCAACTTCAGTCCTGAAGGTATTTTAAGATACCGGAACCGAGTGGTGGTGCCTAAAGATGAAATGTTGAAGACGAAGATCTTATAGGAGGCTCATCGGTCCAAGTACACGATCCATCCGGGTAGTAGTAAGATGTATCAAGATCTGAAAGAAACCTATTGGTGGGACAATATGAAGAAGGAAATCGCTTTATACGTGCAAAAATGTCTCGTTTGCCAACAGGTTAAGGCGGAGCATCAAAAATCATCGGGCTTGTTACAGCCCCTTGAAATACCCGAATGGAAGTGGGAAAATATCACAATGGATTTCGTTTCAGGTTTGCCGCGAACGCAACGAGGACACGATGCCGTTTGGGTGATCGTTGATCGATTAACCAAGTCGGCCCATTTCTTGCCGGTAAACATGAAATATTCCATGGACAAGTTGGCCCAATTGTACATGGACGAGATAGTGAAACTACATGGTGTTCCTGTGAGCATCGTCTCCGATAGAGATCCCCGTTTTGTATCAAGGTTTTGGCAGAAATTTCAAGAAACTCTGGGGACTAAACTCAATTGGAGCACGACTTATCACCCTTAGACGGATGGCCAATCGGGGTGAACAATCCAAACTCTCGAGGACATGCTACGGACTTGCATTCTGGATTTTGGAGGCAACTGGGGTCAACACATGACCTTAGTAGAGTTTGCGTACAACAATAGCTACCATTCGTCGATTCAAATGGCTCCATACGAGGCACTATATGGACGAAAATGCCGATCACCGATCTACTGGGACGAAGTTGGCGAGAGAAAGGCATTAGATCCAACCACTATTCCATGGATGGAGGAGACGCGAGAAAAGGTCAAATTAATACGGCAACGACTCCAAACTGCTCAAAACCGACAAAAGAGCTATGCGGACAATCGAAGGAAAGACTTGGAGTTCGAAGTTGGAGACCGTGTTTTCCTCAAGATTACACCGTTACGGAGCATCACGGCGGGTAGAGGAAAGAAATTGCAACCGAGGTTTGTCGGACCTTACAAGATCCTGCAGAGGATAGGTGCGGTAGCATATAGGCTAGAGCTGCCGTCAAGTCTCGCTAGAATTCACGATGTCTTCCACGTCTCGATGCTTAAGAAGTACTACCCCGACCCTTCCCATATTTTACAACCGGAGGAGCTTGACATAGATGAATCACTCACTTACGACGAGAAACCTGTACAAGTACTTGACCGGAAAGTTAAAGAACTGAGAAACAAGCAAATTCCGTTAGTGAAGATACTGTGGAAAAACCACGGGGTAGAGGAAGCTACCTGGGAGATGGAAGAAGAGATGCAAATGAAATATCTAGAACTTTTCGTGAGTTAAGGTGAGAAATTTCAAGGGCGAAATTCTTTTAAAGGGGAGAGAGTGTGAGACCCCATAAATTTTCTCAGTTTCTAGGTTTTATTTTATTTAATTGCATGCTTTTCTGCATTTTCTTTATTAGAAAATTTTCTAGATAATTTTTATGAGTAAATATAGTTTTTAGATGATTTTTCTAGTATCGGGTAGTTTTTGAGAAATTAAGAGCGTATACCGGATGTGGGACCCGCTAGTGCGAAAAGTTCGGAAAAATTCGGCCAGTTAGGTTAAGTTTTGGATACTGGATTTAATTTATCGGGTGTTAAGAGATAACTAGTGGTTACTAAATGGATTGGTGTGAGAGGACAAAAGGATAGCCATGTATTAATTATAGTGACAACTGTCACTTGGAGACTTGTTCTTACTTTTTGACTACTATTCACCCTTTTACCATATTACTAAATAAACCAAAAATTGGTCAAAAATCCTCTTCATTTCAAGCTATTGTGGCCGGCTCTCTTCAAGCAACAAGGAAGGAAAACCTCTCCAAATTTCTACCTCTAATCTTGTCCAATCTTTCAATTTCACCGTTTAATCTTGTATTTGTTCCATAAAACCCCTCCACTTAGTGATTGTGAGGTGATTGGTGAAGTTGTTTGGAAAGCTTAGGTGGTTAGTTGCTTCCTTTCTTGCATTTTAAGGTGAGCATCTAAGGAACTCCTCTTTTATTCTTGATGATGTATAATTAATGGCTTGTGGTAGCCTAAGAGGTGTTTTTGTGGGTTATTTCATGATTTTAGTGAGATTGATGACATTTTTCTATTTATTCATGATTTTTCTGTTTTAATATGATTACCATTGTGTGGCCATGTATGATGGTTGGAAATAATCTAGAATGGAGCTAGAATGCATAAATTGTGGTTGTTGCGGAAAATTTCCGCATTTGACGGAAAATTTCAGAAGTTAGGGTTTCATGTAACCACATTCTGTCCGGTACTATTACTCATAGTTAGAGACTGAATTAGCCTTGGATTAAAACATGAAAGTTGTATGGAATGATATTTTATAGCTTCCTACAAAATTTCAGAATAATCGGAGCAACGTAGCCTGTGAAAAGACTGAAATACCCATGTTGCCCTGTTTCTGTCCGAACTTGGTAATCAGCTTTGGTAATTGGTTAATTTGATTGGGAATACGATTGATTTGGTTGTTGATGTTTTCTTAAGAAATATAGCCTGGTATCTTCGCTTTCGGATGGCTTTGGAATCACTTGAATTGGACTTTGGTAGCCTGACTTATGGTTGGTTAACCAGAATGCGGTTTATTAACCTGTGTATGCGGTTCTGGTTTGGTATATTGATCTTTTGACCTAGTTGCACTACAAACTGGACTGAGTGACCTTCTTCAACATTGTAGCCCTATCCTTTAGCTTCAAAACGGTGTATAGTATACATCCATACGATACTCGTAGTGCCAGTTGTGTCCAATACGCTCAATGGCGTCAAAACTATTTTTAGGTCTTAGAGCTTAACTTGCATTTCCGGATTTTCCCTAACTTACTTTAGTGCTTATACGTCCTAATGGAGCTTTATTTTGGTAGTATGTGAAATTGGTTTATGACTTGTACTCGAGTCTTATTGTGCTTGTTTGAATATTTTAGGGCGTGACGGTGATTCGAGATGCTCTTTGGGTGGACGTTTATGAAATTTCACTTGCGTGCTTGGTGAGTGTACTACTCACTTGTTTGTTACTATGTGGCTTTTCTACACTTGAAATCATTGATTTGATGGCTTAATTGCATTGTTGACCTTGATTGAGGTGGGGTGTACTTGATCACTCTCACCCTTTTATCTTAAATGACTGTTTACTGTATGATTGAGTGATACATGCAAATACTGGCTTTGGTGTCGTTTGGACGGGTATCCAACGGCCATTATTGTTACTACTGAACCCAACTCCATTGGTAGTCGATTGAATCGAGCCGGCGAGGGTTTGGTCGTGAAAATCGACGAGCCATGGGGACTGTTGTATGGAATCTTGTAGTATGAGACTCTCGATTCCGGTCTACTCGAGTATTACCAAATTTATACTGTTTGGAGTTCGGATCCGGTAGGGGGACGTTGGGTGGAAGAAATGGAAGTAAAGTGGAGCCTACGGTTGGTTACTTGTAAACATTGACGGAGGGTCAATGAAGTCCGATCAAGTATACAAGCGAGGAAAGGGGCTCTTGAGAGCCGTCCGTATCCTTTTACCAATTTTATTAATGTGTGATCTTGGTTTACTTCTTTATTGAATGAATTGGGGTGAAAAGTCTTATGCTTATGTGAACTTGGTTGCTTGGGTGATAGTATCTCATTGGGCGTAAGCTCACTCTATTCCTTTTGTTTTCCTTATAGGAATTTGAATACTTTTGGAAAGTCCATGAATGTTGGTTGCCGAGTTGAGCTTATGTGAATGTAATTTTGAATAGCTCCTTTTGAGCAAACTCTAGGCACATTTTGATCCAACCAAAAATGTTGAGTTGTAATTTGCAAACCGTACTTGTATAAACTTGTTGGACAACTTGGGTATGCCCTTTTGGTATGTAAATGCTAAATTTCAAGATGTATATGTTTGATTGATGCTTGGTTGGATTTTGACGTGTCGGTTACTATTCATGACCGACTTTGTTTTCATTTTTTTTTATTTTGTAATTTTGACCTGACTAAGTGCGCTTGTATGTTCCGAAACGTGCTAGATCGCTTTACACTGTCCCGTTAGTTCTGACGAGAGTTGGGCAGGCAGTCCGCTAACCCTTTTGGTTCGCCTTAGGAGAAGGTGCGGCTGTCACTCCCGGCTAACCCTAAGAACTCCGAACTTTGGTAGGGTTCTCTGGTCGTTTCCACTTAGAAACAGCTTCTACCTTAACTAGGTCCACAAAAAATCCTTCCTTAGAGATTATGTGATCTCAAAAGGCTATTTTTTCCAACCAAAACTCACATTTATTGAATTTAGTAAAAAATTGGTGCTCTCTCAGGGTTTGTAAACTATTCTCAGGTGTTGTTCATAATCTTGTTATAGGTCTAAAGATGTGGAACAATAAATTAAATATACATATAAGCCATCAAATCAATTAAAACAAAGTAAATTTTTGTGTCATAAAAGATCATAATAGTTACATCAAGTGAGGATAACTTCATCAAATCATTTTAAAAGAAAGGGGAGACAAACAAAATTATAGGAAAACGTGCTAAGTCACAAATTTACAAAATAACAAAAGGACTTTATCCCATATACAAAAGATTACAACCTCTAAAAGTGCCAGCCTAAATTAAGGTAAAACTACAACTCCAATCTCTCGAGTAGAGTCAGATCCATCCCCACTCGTAAAGCTTCCACTACTTGGATCTCTCTTACAGTCATTAGTATTAATCACTCCTTCTGTCACTCGACTGTTTTGCAGCGGACCTAGCAGACTGCTGAGTATTTCCCCTTTTTAGAGGCACTAGGGCAGCTTGAAACCAGATGTTTGGCACTACCGCAGATCAGACATTTTCCTTACTTTCTCTAGCACTCGGTCTCAGTGCGGTTAAACTTGCCACAGTATCCACAAGTCACACGAGAAGTCACGGCCTGTCTAGTTTGAGAATTTCCTTTATATTTCTTTTCCAGTTCCACGTTCTTGTGTAGCAACTCAATTTTCTCCGCATATTCTTATTTCCATCGTCCTTCCCAGTAGTCAGTCAATTTCTTTTGAAATTCTACCTACTTTCGAAGAATGTCTATTTCCTTATGCATCTCTCCCAAATTTGTCATCTCACCTATTGGTTCAAATCAAATGCTAGTCTGCCAGGCAAATCAGAGAATCAAAATAAGTAACTATTCACAATGGGAAACTCTGGCCACATTACTCTTCCGTTCTTTTGCTTACAAGTTACCTCAGAGTATAAATCTTAACTAATCTCTGCTTAATATGGACAAGCTCTTGAGTCTCCACAAGGATTACTATCATCACTTATATACATAACAAAATACGGAATCATATTCCTTAATATAAAAGTTCCACACCCTAACTCACTCTCCAATACTCACTTACAAAGTTGTTCAAGAAGAATTCCTAACCTCTTGCCCTTACTAGTACCTTGTATTGTCCTCTTAGACCCATTTTTCCACCGTTTCGAGATCAGACCCTCATGAAACTTAGGTGGGCGAACTTCAAGAATTGCTCTAAAGTTTTATCCTCACCTCTCTCTTGATTTCTAGATTGGTTGATTGGTTCAGGACCTTGGCGCTTAGCTAACCGTGCTAAGATATCAGTCATACGATTAATAGCAATAGCTACTTGGTTATCCCCTTCAATTCCTTGTCCTTGGTTTGGTCCAATTGCTGATCCCTAATCATTCTTTTGAGCTTGGGATTACCTAACCCCTCGCCCTCGACCCCTTCCACTTCTTCGACCGTCCATAAATTTTAATATTTTCTAAAGGCATGACGTAAAATAAGTATACATAAGTGAAGTTTGAAAATGACACTTTAATCATGCAAAATGAAAAATAAATAGGGAAGACACCAAAATAATTGCGAATATGCACAACCCATAGCATAGATTAGAAATCATAGAGCAGTAAAGTCAAGCACCTCATAAGTAACGTTCAAGTGCTTCAAAAGATAGGAAGCATAGTTAAGTAAAATACAATGGCCTTTGAACAAACACCACTCCGAGTATCCTAGACAAAAATTATTAAAGTAGACTAAATCACTAGTTTAGTGATTGGCGAAACCAGAAGTCTCTGCTACTTTAGTAGGATCATTTTCATTTTCAACACTAGGAGTTTCTATCTCATGTCCCTCATCGAGTATCTTACCGTCCACCACTTGTTCGACCAAGGTAACACACTCAACTATCATCCCCTCAGTCCGGTCTCTAATTTCATGTACTACCCTAACAAGTTGGCGCTTAACCTCCTGAAGCTGCTCACGAAGAGTCTTAGCCTTTTTCAGCTCCCCAAGTACATCTGTCTCCAGTTCATGAACTCTAACGGTTTGGACATCCACAGATGCCCTCAGTCCTAGATTATCCTCTCGAACTACTCTAATTTCCTCAGATAACCACCTCCGATCATCGATTACCCCTAGCACCACTTCGTTAGGGTACGAGTAAATCCTCCAACAATCACATAAAGAACTAGTTCGATAAACTGGGATCCACTGCCAAAGAAGGCCCCAAGGCCTTTCTCGATAATGAATTGCTGGAAGGTATCTCAGAGGTGACCCATCTCCATCATTACCTTTCATGACCTACAATTAACCCACAAAATCAAGGTTAGGAGCTTATGATCACTGGTGCCATTCAAAAACTTAGTTTAAGTTTTATCACGAATTTCTATGACCAAAAGTTCACGATTAAAAACTCCTAACTCTACTCCAGGTATTTTAAACCTAGCGCTCTGATACCAACTGTGATACCCCCACCTCTCCTTAGAGTGAACCCTAGGGTATCAGCGAAACGCCTGCCCAACTCTCGTCAGGAGTCACGCACTCATTCAAGCTTAATAAAGGATTACAAATTAACCATCGACTTAATTACGAAGTACTTCAAATATACAAGCTCGAAACTCCCAAGTATACCATTTATGATTACAAATCACAAAATCCTAGTATACAAAATTTACACTTTAATGGTCTCCAATAACATACAAAAGTATACTATCTTCAACCAAAGTCGCTAGTCTAGGTTTTCCAATTTTCACCTCCAAAACCTGTTAAGGAAGAACAAACTTAAAAGGATGAGTTAATGCTCAGTGAGGCCAAGAAAACAAGCAAGCTAGCATGTAGAACCAATTAATCGAATAGCATGCTTAAAAGAAACTTTAAACATGACATTTCATTTAAGTGCACAAGTAGGAATTAATACACAAGGAGGATACAGGAGCTCTTAGGAGCTATTCCCACGTCTCGATCAATTTGAACCATCGGGGTAGACTCTTGTCAACCCAAGTAGTAACACGACCGTAGTGTTTCACTTACTTCCTCCATCCAACATAACACCCACTCGGATCCGAAACCAAACATGTATGAAGTGGCGATACTATTCGAGTACGCCAAACGAGATTTCAAAAGATCAAACTATAATATTTCCGAAGGTTCACCAAACTTCTCGACCAAACCCTTGTCGGCTCGAGTTATAAGGTTAGCCGATGGGTTGGGGTGTCCCCACAAATATAAGGGTCGATGAGACAACGCTCCAATCGATTTAGAGTCGATCACAACACTGAGTCGGGATGAGCGGTACCTCCTACCCGAATAGGGCGTGATACTTCTAGCCGCTCAGTGCTCACAACTTAAAACATGTTTATGTACAAGTGCAAGTCATATATATTCATCTAACAAGTATCATGTAATCAGGAGAGAGAGAGAGAGAGAGGAAGAGAGCGGTAAAGTACACCCTCGCCTCGACAAATTCACATATCATATAACACTTATACAAATCTCAATTTAATCATATTAACATCGAACATGCATTTGACACTCACCAAAAGTCAAGGTAAAACAAGAGCAAAGCGAGAGTCAAATGAGCTTTTCGGCGTCTTTGTGACCACCTGAGACATGAACAATCATGATTACCTAGGTATTCGACCAAAGTTATGAAGAAAAATATTTTCTTGCTACCCACTCTCAAGGTCACAAGTCGAGTCGAGTTAAAAGAACTTTTCTCGCTAAATCATTGAAATAATAGTGATGCCCCACTTCTCCCAAGGGCAAACCCAAGGGTATCGACGAGATGCCTGCCCAATTCTCGCTAGGACTCGGTACAATTTCAATTCAAGTTTAAGGATAAATAACCGAATAATAAAAGTTGATGGTATAAGAAAAGTCGCTTCCTTAAGAAGTATTCAATTCTTACACTTCAAGATACCAAGTACATCATTTTTCCCAAAATATACAACTTTCAAAAGTCATCTAATCAATTAAATTCAAACCCTAATCAAAAGTGCCTCAAGTCGGCTTCTCCATAATTTCTTCCATTCCAGCTCCTGTTAAGGAAAACAAATCTAATGGGGTGAGCGAATGCTCGTGAAGTCAAGAAACACACATACAATCACATAGTTCAAATAACAATTGCACTTGTACGAGAATGAAAGCTATAACATTCAAATAGTTCATAAATAACAATAAAACACACTTGATAAGGATACGGGAGCTCTCAAGAGCTATATTTCACTTGCTTCACCAAGGCTCGATTAAATACTTCCCCGCGATGACACTCCGTCAACCGGGTGAGTATTAAATTCGTAGAACTTCACTTACTCTTCCTCGTTCACCGTTACACCCCCTGCTCCAGGCCCACACTTCTTTTGTATAAGGCGATACTACTCGAGTATGCCAAGCGAGATCTCTCCAATAGATCAAGCTTATGAAATTTTCTCATGGCTCACCAAGCTTCACGACCAAGCCATGTCGGCTCGAGTCGCAAGGTCGGCCGATGAGTTTGGGCGTCCCCTACTACTATAAAGTTAAGTCGAGGAGATTCACTCTAATCGACATATGCAACCATAGTATAATTCACTATTGCAACACTTCACTCAATTCACTTAGTAATTCACTTCAT
Organism: Coffea eugenioides; assembly: GCF_003713205.1. Classification (NCBI taxonomy): domain Eukaryota; kingdom Viridiplantae; phylum Streptophyta; class Magnoliopsida; order Gentianales; family Rubiaceae; genus Coffea; species Coffea eugenioides. The sequence continues at coordinate 40,019,479 of NC_040041.1, forward strand.
ACAGTTCAATATAATTTACTTAAGAGAGAGCGAGTACGATAAAGTACACACTCAGCTCGACACTTTCAAAATACTCAATTAATGAGAACAATTAAGCACGTAGCTACACTACATACACTTGACACTCACCAAGTCAAAAGTGAGTAATTGAGCAAGTAAGTCTTCAGGCGTCCGCTTCGAGATTCTCTTGAAGATCCCCTTGAGCACCTGAGCAAATAATAATTGACTATCACTCACTATTACTTACAAACCCCTCTCTAACAAGGAAGTATGTACACTTGCAATATTAAAACAATGTCATGAAAGAGAGCCTTAATCACTTGAAAATCAAGGTTCAAAAGTGGGGATTTAAAGTCCCAAGAGAAACTTGCCTCTTCCATGAAATCGGGTTTTAAAACGATTTATCAATATCAAGATAAGGTGACGAGTCCTCAAAAGCTCGTTTCATAAGAAATCAGAAATTTCAGCTTTAAGTGAGAAACTTGGAAAAATCAAATCTTGAATTTCGCATGTCCAAAAATGGAAAACTCTACACCGTTGGAAACTAGGTTTGGAGTACTAAAAGTTTCTAGAAGACACATTTCCATGATTCTAAATGAAAAGGACTCATTTTTCCACTCAAAGTTGCTGATTGAACATGCAAGACAGAATCAGTCTTGATTTTCGGCAATATTTGGAAATTCGGCGTAATTCACAGAAAGTGAATCATGCTCTAAAATTTGTAACACAATAAGAGTTCCACACAAGGTTTCAAACACAATAAACGGAACTAAATTCGGAGTTTTGAACATCGAGATATAGCAGTTCAAAGTTGGGTAAAATTTGTACACTGTTCAGAAAATTTCCAGATTTAAAAAGCAACTTTGGGGCATTATTTGGGTATCGAAATGGTATTGAAATTACACCAAATTTGGTACACTTAAACTTCCATATGTGAACTACCTCTCTATCAAATTTCAAACAAAAACTCATGTGGGAAGGCAGTTAACAAAACTACCAAAGTTTGAAAAAATGTTTCAAGGCCAATCTGCCTTCTTGCCTTTCTTTCCTTTTCAAACATTTTGCACAATGAAATCGGTTCGGTTCGACCCGTTTTTGGAACCAAGGTCCTATAAACATTTAATAAGCAATTGATGGTCAATTGATATCAAAATTTTCGAAGCAAAGCATCCCACAACAAACCTGACCATTCGGTCAGCAAGAAGGGAAAAACTTTCCAGTTTTCCAGATTTATTGCACTTTGGAAATCAGATCACATCTCGCTCAATACAAGTTCAAATTGGGAATGGTTTGTGTAATTGGAAACTAGATTCAAAATTCTACATTTTATCAGAAGAAAACATTTCCAAAATCAGTTCACAAGTAAGAGAAAACAGAGCCACAAGATGTAGCTCCTCCATTCCTCTCGGACAGATAACCAGAACAGGACAGCAAACTTTGCCGAATCACTATGGATGACTCAAAATGAACTAGCGGATGATTTTTATACCGTTAAAAAACTACGGATGTCTAGTTTTGAATGCCACAAATAGTACTCAGTTTTGAATTTTTTATAGAGAGATACATTCAAACAAAGAGGTACTGTTCGGCTACCTAGATTACCATTTCCACATTTCTTTCAATTTCGAAAACTCTAGTTTTGAGCAACCAATTGAAACGATTTTCGCAAGGCACTTTGTACATACAATATATAACATATATCACCCAATTTCACAGTCAAATACCCAACAAAATTTCAAAACAACCACTGACCAACAAGGACAGAATTTCGGCCAGCTTGCACTTCCATTTTCCTTTGATTTTTCCTTCATTTTCTAACCGTATTCACCTCAAATAACACAAACAATCACAATCAACTAATTACACCTCAAGGCAGCTACCTATAATCCACCTCAAGACCGCTAGCCTAGTGATTAAAGCAAAAAATAAAACACCTCAAGTCCGCTAGCCTATTTCATGCTTAGGGTTTCAAACCCATGCAAATCCAACTACTAAACTTCGATTAAATGGAAAGATTAGAAGAGTTGATGGGTTTACCTCTAACCCTTGTAGAAACCATAAATTTATCACCACAAAACTTCCAAGAAACTCCACTAGATGATGTCTTCCTTCAAGCTAAGACTAACCTCCAAGAAGTATGGAAGTTGGATGGTGATTTGTGAGGAAAATGGAAGCAAGAATGGTGCAAGATGAAGAAGCTTTCTTTCCTCCTTTTCCTTTGCTACTTTCGGTCGAACAAGAGAGGAGAGAGAGAGTGTTTGTTGAGTGTGAAGCTTCTCTTGGAAGCTTTAAGAATTTGTGGCCAAAAGTTATGTAAAAGTCAACTCGCAATAGTGCGCAAATAGTGTCCCGTACAACCACTTTTCTATCTTGCTTCTTTCACTTGTGCACTAATCGTTAAATGTAATTTCTTTAACACTATAAGTATTCACTCTTAGTAGTCTAGTATAATTTCTCAAATCTCCACTTAGCCGTTTTGACGCGAAATACGCGAACTTCCGACTCGCGCGCGATAAAGCAAAATTTTTGAACTCACTCACCTCTAATCCCTCAATTAACTTTTCTTAGTCTACTATTAATTATTCTTAATTCTCCAAGATTATTGCACTCTTGAATCGAATATTACCTCGAAAAACGTGTATTTGCTATTTCTTACTAGACAAGCCATAGAAAATTAAATTTGCTAACGGGACATTTTAAAAATATAAATGAGACCTTGTTCTATGTAATTAGATTTAAAATGGTTGAAATAAATTATTCGGAGGAAATGGGTGAATAAATAATTAAATAAGCCAGTAAAATAGAATTAAAAGTAAGTAAAATTCGGGTCCTCACAATAATGCTCAAAGAGAACTCGAAGGTCGTTTTTAATTCAAGTCGTGATAAGTAATATCAATTTCAAAAGAAAGTATCATATATACTTTTGGCACGAAATTCGAGAAAAGGGAAAATGGTTTTCATTTCTCAAAACTTCTAGTCCTACGTCCAAGTTTTAAGAATATAAGGAACATTCAAATTTTCTAAACTAATGGAGTTAGAATTCATCAAAACTCCACTCATTTTTATAGTAAATCAAAGCTAAGGTTCCAAGCTTCGAGTATAAAACTAGTAAAATTCACCAAGAATTACTCTATTCAAAATGCTCTCCTTTTGAATTTCAAACTCATGGGAATCGAGGGCACAAGAATAGGAGTGCCATTATCCAAGGAAGTTAACAACCAAGAAACACATTAAAGGAAGTTTAATCATTTGGAAACCAAGATTCAAAATGAAGGTTTAATGTTCAAAGAGACCTTATCTCCAACCATGAAATTAAACTTAAAACGGACTACAATCTCAAAGGGAGGTTGAAAGTGTTTAAAAGAGTACTTTCGTTGAAAGCAAAAAATTTCCAGCTTGGTGCGACACTATTTGAAAAAATCGTATCTCGAGTTCCATAAGTCCAAAACTGTGTGAGGACTCATGTTTTACTCTTAAAATAATTATTTTTATAATTATTTACCCTAGTATTGGTTAATTATATTATCGTTACATGAATCGTTTTAAATTTCATTTTATCGCGCGCGAATCAAAAGTTCGCGTATTTCGCGTCAAAACGGTTAAGTGAAAATTTAAGAAACTTATACTAGGCTACTAAGAGTGAATAATTATAGTGTTAAAGGAACTACATTTGAGGATTAGTGCACTAGTGCAATTGAACGTTACTTATGAGGTGCTCGATTTTATTGCTTTATGACTTCAAATCTATGTTATGGGTTGTACACATTTACAATTATTTCGGTGTTTCCCTAATTATTTTCGTTTTGTATGATCAAAGTGTCAATTTCAAACTTCGTTTATGTGTACTTATATTACATCATACCTTTATAAATGTTAAGTTTATGAACGATCGAAAGAGTGAAAGGGGTTGAGGACGAGGGGTTGGGCAACTCCAAGTTTAATGGGATGACTAGGGAATGGCATCTGGACCAAACCAAAACCCTAGGAATGAAAGAGTGAACCAAGTAGCTACTACTATTAACCATATGATTGATATCTTAGTACGGTTAGTTGAGCACCAAAGCCCTAAGCCAATCAACCAATCTAAAAACCAAGAAAGGTGTGAGGATAGAGTGATTCTTGAAGTTCGCCCATATAAGTTTCACGGAGGGTCTAACCTCGAAATAATAGATTGGTTTGAGGGGATGAAATGAGGCACTAGTAAGAGTAAGAGGTTAGGGTTTCTTCTCGAGTAACTTCGTAGATGAGTATTAGAGAGTGAATTAGGGTGTGGAACTTTTATATTAAGGAATAGGATCTCCATATTTTGTTAGGTTTATAAGTAGTTATAGTAATTTGGTGGAGACTCAAGTGCTCGTCCATATTAAGCAGAGAATAGTTAAAATTTATATTCTGGGGTAACCTAGAAGCAAAAGAATAAAAAAGTAATATCGCCAGAGCTTCCATTGTGAATAGTTATTTATTTTGATCCCTTGATTTGCCTGACAGGCTAGCAGTTGACTTAAGCCAACCGGTGAGATGACAAATTTGGGAGAGATGTCTAAGGAAATGGACATTCTTCGGAAGGAAGTAAATTTCAAAAGAAATTGGCTGACTACTAGGAAGGACGGTGGAAACAAGAATGTGCAGAGAAAATTGATTTGCTACGCAAGAACGTAGAACTGGAGAAGAAATACAAAGAAAATTCTCAAACTGATCAAGCCGTGACTCCTCACGTAACTTGTGGATACTATGGCAAGATTAACCACACTGAGGCCGAGTGCTGGAGAAAGTAAGGAAAATGTCTGAGATGCGGTAGTACCGAGTATAAGTTTTCGAATTGCCTTAGACCTTCTAAGAAAAAAGGAAATACTCGGCGGTCTGCCAGACCCATTGCAAAGCAGTCGAGTGCTAGAAAGGAGGATTAATGTTAATGGCTATGAGAGAGATCCAAGTAATGGAAGTAATACGAGTGGGGATGGATTTAACTCCACTCGAGGAATAGGGGTTGTAGTTTTACCTAGTCTAGACTAGCATTTTAGAGGTGGTAATCTTTTGTAAAAAGGAAAAAGTCCTTTTGTGGTTTTGTATCTTGACAACTTGGCACGTTCTATTATGATCTTGTTGTTTCCCTTCTCCTTTTGAAATGATTTGATAAACCTATTCCAACTTGATGTAACTATTATGATATTTTATAACATATGACAATTTACTTGCTTTTAATTGATTTCATGGCTTATAGATATATTTAAACTTTGCCCCACACCTTTAGATTGGTGATAAGACATGAACGGTAGTAGATGTGGTCGAGATTGTACTTGAGAGTGTAGGCAAACGCGAGGTCTTGGAGGTGACCAGGGATCGGCGGTGGGCAAAAAATTCGAGAACTTAGGGTTAAAACTGGGACCCAATGTTTGATTGCCAACCTGATATATTAAAATTGTGAGATTTGAGTTGGTGAAAGGAAATATTTGATAGATTTAATGAGTCTAACAATTAAGGGATAGGATATAATATTTGGAAAGGAAGTTTGAGACTATACATAGACCATCGAGACTTGAACAATATAACCATTAAGAACAAATACCCTTTTGCCTTACATGGATAAGAATTCAATCAACTGTAAGGAGCCGTGGTACTATCCAAGTTGGATTTAAAGTAGAGCTATTACCGGTTGAGAATCCTAGAAACTGATGTGCCTAAGACTGCTTTCAATCCAAGATATGTGCACTTTGAATTTTCAGTTACGTCCTTAAGGTTGACGAATGCACTAGCAGCATTTATGGACCTAATGCATCGGAGTTTTAAACCGTATTTGGATTAATCTGTGGTGACATTTATTGATGGTATATCGGTATATTCTAAGGTTCGAGAAGATCATGAAAGACACCTGATGATACTTTTACAAACCCCGAGAGAGCGCCAACTTTCATTAAGTTCAATAAATGTGAGTTCAGTTGGAAGAAGTAACCTTTCTAGGTTATACAATATCTAAGGAAGGAATTGATATAGACTCAGCTAAAGTGGAAGCTGTTTTAAGAGGAAACGACCAGAAAATCCTACCCAACTTCGGAGTTCGTAGGGTTAGTTGGATAATACCGTTGGTTTTTCAAGGACTTTTCTAAGACCGCAAGAGTTTTAAGTACTTATTTTTCCCAAAAGAACTGAATTTCAGGCAACGTAGGTGGATGAAATTTTTGGAAGACTATGATTGTACGATCAGTTATCACTCTGGAAAAACTAATGTGGTGGCAGATGCTTTAAGTCATCAAGTGTGGGTGGCAAGATTGATGATTAAAGAATTGCACTTGTTGGAAGAGATTAGTTGTTGGAATCCCCGACTGGAACCGAGAAAAGTGATTCTGGGAAAACATTGTCATGAAATCTACTTTGTTAGAACGTATCAAGGAAACTTAGGAAAAGGACCCTGAAGTGTAAAAGTGGTTGGAGAAAGTGAATAAGGGAGAAAAGTCGAATTTTAGTTTGGGTGTGAATGGTGTACTAAGATTTCGGAATCGTATCGTGGTGCCAAAGGACGAAGGGCTTAAGAAGAAAATTTTGGAAGAAACACATCGATCTAAGTACACGATACATCCTGGAGGGAATAAAATGTACCAATACTTGAAAAGTTTGTACTGGTGGGAGAGCATGAAAAAGGAAATTGCCCAGTTTGTCCAGACTTGTTTGATTTGTCAGTAAGTTAAAGCCAAGCATCAAAAACCATCTGGACTTTTATAACCTTTAGAGATACCCGAGTGGAAGTGGGAAAAATATCACTATGAATTTTGTATCTGGATTACCAAGGACACAAAGAGATCATGATGCAATTTGGGTAATAGTAGATAGATTGACCAAATCGGTTCACTTTCTACCGATTAGTATGAAGTACCCGTTGGAGAAGTTAGTTAAGTTATACTTAGATGAGATTAAAAGGCTACACGGGATACTTGTAAGTATTGTGTCCGATCGAGACCCTAGATTTGTCTCGCCGTTCTGGCAAAAGATGCAAGAAGTGTTGAGAACTAAATTGAATTTTAGCACTACCTACCACTCAAAAACTGATGGACAGTCAGAGAGGACATGTTGAGATCATGTATCTTGGTTTTTGAAGAAAGTTGAAGTAAGTACTTGACACTGGTGGAACTTGCTTAGCTAAGGTTCTAAATGACCATGATACGACACACTCTTTTGCAAACCCTAGATTCATGAGTGGGGTAGATGTGAGGCCGATTAAGTTACCCTATGATTTGGAAGTTAAAACGCCTATTGGGGATCAAAGTTTAATTGCTAATTGGGTGAATAGAAATTGTGCGATATGGGTTGGAGAAGTATGATATTATCCTAGGTGTGAATTTCGAGAACGAAATTCTCTTAAGGGGGAGAGGATGTGAGGACTCATGTTTTACTCTTAAAATAATTATTTTTATAATTATTTACCCTAGTATTGGTTAATTATATTATCGTTACATGAATCGTTTTAAATTTCGCTTTATCGCACGCGAATCGAAAGTTCGCGTATTTTTCGTCAAAACGGCTAAGTGAAAATTTAAGAAACTTATACTAGACTACTAAGAGTGAATAATTATAGTGTTAAAGGAATTACATTTGAGGATTAGTGCACTAGTGCAACAAATAAGAGAGAAAAGTGGTAGTACGAGACACTATTGGCGCACTATTGCGAGTTGACTTTTTCACTTTTAACTTGGCTTCCTTAACACACTTCATCCACCAACCTTCACAACACACAAAATGCTTCTCTTCCTCTCTCTTGGTCAGCTGAACACCCAAGGAAGAAAGGAGGAAAAAGCTTCACTTCACTTGCTCAATTCTTGCTCCCATTTCACTTCCAAATTTGCACCCAACTTCAAAACTACTTGGAGATTAACTTTAGCTTGGAGGAAGACAACATCTAGTGGAGATTCTTGGAGGTTTTTGTGGTGAAAATTTCTGGTTTCTACAAGGGTTAGAGGTAAACCCATCAACTCTTCTAATCTTTCCATTTAATCGAACTTTAGTGGTTGGATTTGCATGGGTTTGAAACCCTAAGCATGAAATAGGCTAGCGGACTTGAGGTGTTTCATTTCTTGCTTTAATTGTTAGGCTAGCGGTCTTGAGGTGGATTATAGGTAGTTGGCTTGAGGTGTGATTAGTTGATTGTAGTTGTTTATGTGTTATTTGAGGTGAATACGGTTAGAAAGTGAAGGAAAAATCGAAGAAAAGTTGGAAGTGCAAGCTGGCCGAAATTCTGTCCTTGTTGTTCAGTGGTTGTTTTGAATTTTTTTGGTACTTGTTTTGATGTGAAATTGATGGTTATATGTTGTATATTGTGTGTAAAAAGTGTCGTCCGAAAATCATTTCATTTGGTTGAACAAAACTAGAGTTTTCGAAAAAGAAAGAAATCTAGAAATAGTAATCTGGCAGCCGAACAGTACCTATTTGTTCGAACATATCTCTTTGTATAAAAATCAAAATTGAGTGCAGTTAGCGGCATTCAAAACTAGACATTCGTAGCTTTCTAACTGTATAAAAATCACCCGCTATTTCATTTTGATGATTTGAGTCATCCGTAGTGATTCGTCAAAATTTGCTGTCCTGTTATGAATATCTGTTCGAGAGGAAATGAGAAGCTGCAACTTGTGGCTTGAATTGGAACTACTTGTGGACTGATTTTGAAACGTTTCCTTCTGATGAATTGAAGCAATTTGAACCTATTTTCCAACACCACCAACCATTCTTAATTTGAACTTGTATTGAGTGAGATGTGGTCTGATTTCCAAAGTGCAATAAAGCTAGAAAACTGGAAAGCTTTTCCTTCTTGCTGGCTGACTGGTTTAGTTTGTTGTGTGATGTTTTATTTCAAAAATTTTGATGTCAATCAACCATCAAGTGTTTATTAAAGGTTTCTAGGACCTTGGTTTCAAAAATGGATCGAATTTGGACTGATTTCATTGTGCAAAATGTTTGGAAAAGAAATAAAAGTAGGAAGGCAGATTAGCCTTGAAACATTTTACGAATGTTAGTCATTTTGTTAATGCCTTCCCAGACAAATTTTTGTGTGAAATTTGATACAGGGGTAGTCCCCATATAGAGGTTTAAGTGTACCAAATTTGGTGTTATTTCAACAATTTTTCGATATCCAAATACAAAGATAGCTTTTTAAAGCTGAAAATTCACTGTTTTAGTAGTGAAAATTTGCCGACTTTGAACTGCTATATCTTGATACTCAAGATTCTGAATTTAGTTCCGTTTGTTGTGTTTCAAACCTTGTTTGGAACTCTTATTGTGTTACGAAATTCAAGGGCTGATTCACTTTCTGTGAATTATGCCAAATTTCCAAAGATTGCTTAAAAATAAGACTAGTTCAAACCTGTCTTCTAGGAACTGAAACTTTAAGCTGAAAAATGAATGCTTTCCGTGTAGAATCTTGGAAAAGTGTCTTCTACGAAATTTTAGTACTCCAAACGATTCCAACGGTATAAATTTTTCCATTTTTGGACCTACTGAGTGCAAGATCTGATTTTTCAAAATTTGACGCACAAAACTGAAATTTTCCGACTTGATGAGAAGTGAGTTTTTGGAAACTTTTCCCTATCCTTTGATATTGATTGATCGTTTTAAACTCGATTTCATGGAGGAAATCAGTTTCTTTTGTGTTAATAAATCCTCACTTTTGAACCTCGATTTTTGAGTGATTAAGGTTCTCTTTTGAGACATGGACTTAGTTTAAATAAGTGTACCTTCGTTATTGGTTAATACATGGTTGTGAGTGAAAGTACTTGTTATTTGTTCAGCCACTGAAGGAGATCTTCATGGTTAATATATGGTTGTGAGTGAAAGTACTTGTTATTTGTTCAGTCACTGAAGGAGATCTTCAAGAGAATCTCGAAGCAGACACCTAAAGGCTTAATTGCTCGCTCACTCACTTTTGTTTTGACTTGGTGAGTGTCAAGTGTATGAATTGTTGTCAAATACGTGGATTATTGCTTGTGTGTTATGTGAATTTGAATTGTTGAGACGAGTGTGTACTTTATCACACTCGTTCTCTTTTTCCATGAAATTATGATTAAATTTCACTACGTGAATTGATATTCGACTCGTGTGAATTAATATTCGACTCGTGTGATGTGATGCGGTTGTGATTCGTATTTGTGATCGTCGATTGGAGCGTGGTCTCCTCGACTTATATTCATATTCGGGGGACGCCCAAACTCGTTGGCTAACTTTGCGAATCGAGCCAACATGGGCTTAGTCGATAAGCTTAGCAAACCATGAGATATTCGCAAAACTTGATTTATTGGAGAGATCTTGCTTGGCATACTCACGTAGTATTGCCCTGATATAATCGAGTAATATCAAAACCTTGATGAACGGGCCCGGTAAGGGGGTGTAACAGTGACGGGATTCGAAGAAAGTGGTGTATCTACAAGATTTGATACTTTATGTGGTTGATGGAGTGTCAACATGGAATTGATCAAGACCTTGACTCGGTTACGTGGAATTTATCTCCTGAGAGTTACAGTATCCTTGAATTGTTTCTGTTTACTTTTCCTCTACTTGAAATGCTAAATACTCGAACTTTACAATTTTTACTTATTGTATAAATGTGGTTGCTACTTGGACTACGCGTTTGTATGTGTGTTTCTTGGCCTCACGAGCATTCACTCACCCCGTTAGATTTGTTTTCCTTAACAGGAGCTGAATTGAAAGGAATTATGGAGAAGCCAACTTGTTGGACTTTTGATTAGGGCTTTGAATGTATTTGCTTAGACAACTTTTGGGGGTTGTATATTTTGGGAATGTTGATGTATTTTGTTAACTTGTGATGTAAGATTGAATATTCTAAGGAAGCGACTTTTCTTTATATCTTCGACTTTTATTATTCGGTTATTCATCCTTAAGCTTGAATTGAAATTGTATCGAGTTCTGGCGAGAGTTGTGCAGGCGTCCCGCCGATACCCTTGGCTTCGCCCTTGAGAGAAGTGGGGGCATCACAAACTGTTCATGGAACCGACCGTATATCCGGTCAGTTCTTGGCCGGATATCTGGCCAGATTAGCAGGGGAATTCGAAAAAAATTTTCGTTTGGCTACTGCCTTGATTCCGGCCGGCTATTCAGCCAAGTTTTGGTGGGATTGTGACGTGGCTTCGGCTTTTCATTTTCATTTTCATTTTCGTTCTTCGTTCTTCGTTTTCGTTGAAGCATTTGATCGCAGTACTATCGCTCGGAATGGTTTGGCCTTCGTGTGTTCAGGTTAGTAGTACTGGCGAGAGTTGGGCAGGCAGTTCGCTAACCCTTAATTTACACCCTAAGAGGAGGTGGGGTTGTCACAAAATTCAAGAAAACCCTACGCGAGTAGTTCCAAACCCGAACAGATTGTGGTGCTAATTGGTATGGTTTTGGACCAGATTTTGAACATTGACACTTCAATTATTGCTAGAAATTGGCACTAAGAATGACACAAGATTTGGAAAGTGTTTGACTTGGACAAGGAAGACTCAAATTAGGAAACGTATTGACTGTTAAAATCCATAACTAATTTGGACTTGTGTTTGTGTGAGGCCCCGAAAATTATTTTCATATCTTTTATTTTAATTTACTTGCCTTGAATTCTTGGTTGATTTAATGGTTGAGTCATGATTTTATTTCTATTGCCTTATGCATGTTGAGTTTCATAGTGCATTATGCAAGAGTAACCAACTAGTGAGGTGTGCAATAAATTTGGTGGACAAGAGGGAGTTTTGTACAAAAGGGATTATGTGACAAGAGTTGTTAAGAGTTAATTGGAGAAGAGTTAGATGTTTGAGTGATTTAGAGACAATTAGATAGATATTTCCTCTTGCTTTGCCACTTGTCAATCATCTAAAGACCTTTGACCAAGACTAAGTTTCATTCTTATCCAACCAAGCGTCCATTTCAACACCATTTCCTTCTTTTCTTGCAAGCCTTGGACAAAATTTGGGGTGAAAAAGGGAGAGAAAAAAACTAATTTCTAGCCTTGCTTTCTTGTCTAATTAGTGAGCAAACAAGAGAGAAACCCTAATCCACTCCGTAAATCCTTGAGTCAAGCTTGGAAGGAAGCTTTTGGAGGAGTTCTTGGAGGAGGAAGCTTTGCAACTTTCTAGACTTGTTTCCATACTAGGTTTTGAAGGTAAGGAGGTAAAATTTGTTAGGAAACCTATTTTTCTTCCCTTATCTTTGAGTTTATTTGATGTATGATGTTATAGGAGCAAAAAGAGAGGAATTTTATGGAGGATTTTAGTTGTTTTCAAATTGTCTTCGTGATAGTTTGTCGCTGGAAAATTTCAACTTTATGTGTGTGGTTAGATCATTAGTTTACAATCTTTACATGTGGATTTTGGTGGATTTTTTGTTAAGAGTCATGCTATATGCCTCTTTATATGATAAAGAAGAAGTATTATGTATGCTCCATGGAAATGTTAGTAGCTTTGATGGGGAATTATTATGGTGAGTTTGACATATGCTTCTATGTGGAAATATTTGTAGTTTTATGGTAGTTTTTGACATCCTCTTTGGGACGCCCCCACTTCTCCCAAGGGCGAACCCAAGGGTATCCGCGGAACGCCTGCCTAGCTCTCGCCAGGACTCGAGACAAATCAATTCAAACTTAACAATATATAACAATTTATACCAGTCTAATAAGGAAAAATCGCTTCCATAAACGAATATCTAAGTCTTGTACCACGTGTTCAAAATACATCCGTTATCCAATTCTTACGTCAGGATCCAAAAGATACATCAATTCCCAAATATATACAATAGCCAAAATGTCTAGTCAATTACAATTGAAACCCTAATACAAAAGTACATCCAAAGGGTTCCAACGAGTTTCACTCCATCCATTCCTGTTAAGGAAAACAAATCTACGGGGTGAGCGAAACGCTCGTGAGGCCAAGAAAACACACATGCAAGCACGTTGTCCAAATAACAATCCCAATATTCAAGTAATTTACAATTCAAGCGAGAAAAAAATAAACAGAAACAATTCAAGGATATAGGAGCTCTCAGGAGCTATTTTCCTCTTGCTTCGCCACGGCTCGATCCGATACCCCCTCGTGATGACACTCCGTTATCCGGGTGGGTATTTTATCCGTAGAAACTTCACTTATTACTTCATCCGACCAACATTCCACCCTCTCGGATCCGAAACCAAACACGCACGAAAAAAAGGTAATACTCGTCGAGTATGCCACACGAGATCTCAAGAGATCAAGTTTTGATTTTTGAACACGCACGGAAAGGGCGATACTCCACGAGTATGCCGAACAAGATCTCAAAAGATCAAGTTGTGTTTTGTTATTCTCTTGGTTTATCAAACTTCTCGACCAAGCCCATGCCGGCTCGAGTTGTAAGATTGGTTAAGAGAATTGGGCGTCCCCATAAGTCGAGGAGGTTCACTCCACCCGACAACAAGACACGCACGACATACACGACATGCATGGCAACACGACACGCACACGAAAACGGGTATATTTTAGTCGACGAGATTCACTCAATCGACTTTGAAAACCAAGTTAATACAAGTAAAGTTCAAGTAAAGGAGAGCGAGTGCGATAAAGTACACACTCGTCTCATCAAGTGATATTCACGTATATAAGCAGGTAAATCAAGTAAACACGACAAGTCATGCACTTGACACTCACCAATTCAAAAGTAATTGAGCGAGAAAATCTTTAGTTGTCCCCTCCGGGATTCTTTTCAAGACTCGCTTGAGCACCTGAAGCAATTAACAAGTATTTTTCACTCACAATCACGTATTAATCAAGAAAGGAGTTACGCTTATTTGGACTAGTCCATACCTCAAACCAAGAACCTTAGCCACTCAAAATAAAGGTTCAAAAGTGAGGTTTTATTAACACAAGAAAAACTGATTTCCTTCATGAAATCAAGTTTAAAGCGATCAATTATCATCAAGAAGGAGTAACAAGTTTTCAAATTTTCATTTTCTAAGAAATCAGCAAATTTCAGCTTTGCGCGTCAAATTTAGAAAAATCAGATCTTGCACTCAGTAGGTCCAAAATTATAAAACTTGGTACCGTTGGAAACCTCTTAGAAAGTAATAAAAGTTCTTAAAAGACACTTTTCCATGAATCTAAGTGGGAGGTATTAAAAAATGAGCTTGAAGGTACAGGTTCGGCGTACAAGGCAGAATTAAGTTGGATTTCGGCCAACTTTGGAAATTCGGCACGATTCACATGTTGCAAACCGGCCTCTGAAATTTACAGCTCAATTAGTGTCACAAGTGAGGTTTATAAAAAAACAAGCGGATCAAGAATCGGAGTTTCGAGTACCGAGATACGGTAGCTCAAAGTTGAGGAAGATTCAAGACTGAAGAAGAATTTCCAGTTTTGAACCTCCAACACTAGCAATTTAATTCGGTATCGAAACGAACTTGAATTGGTGCCAAAATTGGCAGTATTTTACTCCTATATGCAAGGTATCCCTCTATCAAATTTCAGGGAAAAATACCCTCGGGAAGGTAGTTAATTAGTCAACCAAAGTTCAGGAAAAATTCTAAGGCAATCTGCCTTGTGACTTTCATTTCACAATTTCAAATCGTTTAACCAAGAAAACTATCCGAACATGGTTCATTTGTGAAACAAAGGTCTAAGACACATCCATGATACCTTTGGTAAGTGATGAGCATCAAGAACTTCAATTAATAAAATCATTCCCAAGTTTTGCCCCAAATCAGTCCAAATACTACGTTTTTCCAAAACAGGGCAGTCCTCTTGTTTTAGTCACAACTCAATCAATTTAACTCGGAATGAGGCATGGTTTATGGCGTTAGAAAATACATTCACGGGACTAAAAGTTCACAGAAGGAAATTTTCTGAAATTTGGCAAGCAACCAGCTCAAAATTGAGCCTCAAGTTGCTGCCTCAACAAGCCATTCCAGCAAATCCGAGAGACAGGACAGCTAACTTAAAACGTTTGGTTCGGATCACTCACAAAGAATCAGAAAGTGAATTTTATCTCAAATTAAAGCTAGGAATGTCTAGTTTCAAACCCCACCAACGGCACTTGATTTCGACACCCGAGGACAGAGTTATGGCCAAAATACAACCACTGGACAGTTTTACCCGAAAATAATTTTCCAGCATGCCTAGTTCATGAATAAATTCATTTGCCCATCCAATCGTTAATGTTTTCCAACAAAAATTTCTACACACATAATATAACATATACACATCAGGATTATGCCAATAAATCACCAAAAATGGGCCTTATCATGGCCGAACAAAACAGGGGCAGATTCGGCAATTTCTGGTCATGACCTCTACTTGAGTTCCCAACAATAACACTCCATAAATTCATCATTATAACCATTAAACTACCATTAAATCCAACATTGATCCTCAAATCAGCAACAACAACCCAAGTGTGGGAATACAAAGAGCCCACTATCACATTTTACATCCATATCAAGCTAACCAAATGCATGCATGAACTTAACAAGGTAAGATAGCTTCCAAACTTCAAGTTTCCAAGAGTGGATCATCACTTACTTTGGGTTGATGTTCAGCAGAATTTTCGGCCCTCTATTACCCCAGAAAAACCGTGATTTCCAGCCCTTGTTTGCAGCTCAAAATGCTCCTCAAGTGTCAAGTTAGGTGTGGTGCAAGTTTGGTTGAATTTGGAGATGATTTGGGGTGGTTTTGAGTGAGATTAGTGAGCTGAAATTTTGAAGCAAGGGAGTTAGAGAGAGGAGGGTGTTTGGTCGGCTATGAGGAGAGAGAAGATGGAGAGAAATCTGATTTCCTTTAGCTTCCAAGAGAAGGTGAAATAAGTGGTGGAAATTCACCCAAAAGTCAACTCTCATTAGGGGCCGTTTGGTGCGATTACGGCTCGATTTTCTCGCGCGTTTGGTTCACTAATGCACTAAGCCTCCAATGCATATATATTTATGTAAATATTATTCACTCTTAATTGTCCCGAAATAAGGGTCTAAAGTCCCTCAAATAAAGTCGCGCGTGTGAAAACGCGTACCGTCAATTTTAACGATATAACGCGAAACTTCCGCGAAATTCTTATAACGATTGTACTACTAACTATCACTTGAGTATTTATTCATAAGATTACCTATTTTAGGACCATAGTACAAGTCTTCAATATTCCAAGCTTATTGTGCTACTACGCGGATAAAATCTCCAAGTACTATTCACTATTTTTACTAAACGTACTCCAGGAAATTAATTTTCAGAACGAGTCACTTTAAAAATATAACGAAGTTATATTTTCATGTATTTAGGTCTAATAAGGCTAGAAAATATTCCTCGCGGCAAAAATCCAATTAAATAATTTATTAAGCCATAAATTAGACATAAAATAATAGTTTTTACGAGTCCTCACATCCTCTCCCCCTTAAGAGATTTTCGTCCTCGAAATTCACACTTAGGATAACAGTCATACCCCTTAATAGTCACACTTATCAGGTCAAACAATAACTTACACTCTGCAACCCATTTCACAATTTCTACTGACCCAATTAGTAGTCAAACTTTGATTCTATCTCATGAATCTAGGATTTTGTAAAAGTGTGCGTCGTACTATAGTCACTTAGAACCTTAACTAAACAATAGAAAGCAAAAATCATACCTTCAATGACCTTAACGGGATTGGAAACCTGTTGATAGCCTAATGCATAAACCCTAGCTGGTGCTTTAGATCGACTTCCTCCAGCACTAGACTGCTTTGCAGTTGACTTTTCAAGCCTTTGAGTACTACCTCCTTCATTCGGTATACTTGGACAGTTCGCGATTTGATGCTCAGTGCTGCCACAATACAAACACTTTCCCGATTTCTTCCAGCACTCATTCTCTGTATGGTTAGGCTTGCGACAATAACCACAAATAACTTGAGGAGCCACAGGCTGACCACTTGGAGGAGTCTCCCTCGGTTGATCCCTTCCATTGTGGCCTCCTCTTGATTGAGTCTTTTTTTTTTTGTGTACCAGATGTCTCTACTCCTCCCGTTCCTTTTTCCTTTTTAGAAGGTGGGGTACCCTTATCTGCTTGTCCAAAAGGATGACTAGAAGTGCCCCTTTTCTTGGCATGAAAATCCTTAACTTGCAGCCTTGCACTTTCGACTCTCTGCGCCTTCTCTAGGGCTTCAGTGAAAGTAGAGATTTGGGCCGCTGCTAACCCCTCTTGAATCTCCACGTTAAGTCCTTGTACAAATCGCCTTATCCTTCTCCTCTCAGTGGCTACCAATTCTGGGGCGTATCTAGAAAGTCTAGTAAATTTTCCTTCATACTCAGCCACACTAGACGCCCCCTGCTTCACTTTTATGAATTCGTCCTCCCGTTTCTCTTGAACTAAGGGCGGGAGAAACTTCTCATTAAATTCTCCTAAAAGATTTTCCCAAGTCCAAGGGGTTTGTGCTCTTTCCCATTTTCCCCTTATCATATCCCACCAAGCACGTGCTGCACCCTCAAACTGAAAGACAGCAAAAGTTACTCGTCTCTCCTCCGCATAATCTAGGGCTGCGAAAATATTAGTCATTCTTTCTAGCCAATTCTCCGCTACCTCAGGATCAGGTTCACCAATGAACTTAGGCGGGTTGAACTTTAAGAATCTCTCTAAGGCTCTATCTTCCCCTCTATCCTGGCCCCCAGGTTGGTTAACTGGCACTGGTTCCTGTCTCTCAACTAATCGTTCTAGGATGTCAGTCATCCTATTAATGGCAGTAGCCATTTGGTTAACCTCCATATTTTCTTGTCCTTGGGTCGGTCTAGTGGCCGATCCTTGTTCATCCCCTTGAGGTTGGGTTTGTCCAGTCCCTCGCCCACGGCCTCGACCACGGCCTCGACCCCTTCTTAGCCCTTCCATAACCTAAGTATGCCTAGTGCAAGAAATAAATCAATTACGCGAGAAAATACTTGAAACAAGGGCCAATTGCGAAAACATTGAAAATAATAATATGTAAGAGCCCGGTGCAACCCAATGAGTACAAACAAATTCACAATGATGCACAAAGATATATCAAATTTAAGCACAATAAAGAAAACTTAATTAAAGAGAAAAGATAAGAAATGCAAACCAAATATCAAACCAATAGCCTCTTCAATTGATGGCGATGCTAACCAAGATGTACAAGTGAAGGCTCACTCCTTCCTCATCCCAAATACTCTTTGGTTGAACCAAGGAGTTTTACAACTATTCTAGTTAACCCTCAACAACCTACACTTGAAAGATCACTCACCCAATTAAGAACTATTTTATACAAATGAGGCAACCTTCACCAAGGTTTTACTACTCCAAGTGATTGGTTCACCTTCACCAAGGTTTTACTACTCCAAGAGAGTAACCTTCACTTGAGCAACCTCACAACCCAACTTCCCCAACCCCTTATACAACCAACAAAGAATCTTTCTACTCAAAAATCTCACTTGTAAGCTTGTATATTGTGTTGGCAAAAGTCTCTAGTCTTCTTGTGCTTTGGGGTTTTTATAGAAGGTGAGAAATGGCTCCAAAAGACTCTCCAACGGTCAAATATTAATTGCTGTCAAAACTAGCCGTTGGCCTGTCGGACGTCCGAACCAGACCTGTCGGACGTCCGAACCCTGCGTCCGAACGTAGGCAGAGAGTCATCAAATCTTTGCGAAATTTCTCGGACGTCCGATGCGATCGATGTGCGTCCGAGGCGTGCGTCCGATCCTTCCGGACGTCCGATGCTTCCTCACGAGCGTCCGACAGAGTTTCCTTCTTGATGTTCTTCATCCTTTCGGACGTCCGATAGTTTCCTTTTGGCCGTCCGACATGAGTGACCTGATTTTGCTTCTTCATTTGGTTGGTTTTCTTTCCTTGACACCATTGAACCTGATTCTAACAAATTTCTCACATAAAAACATTAGACCAAATCTACATTTTGGTTTGTTAATCATCAAAACCAAGGATTGATCGACCAAGGTCAACAATCTCCCCCTTTTTGATGATGACAAACAAAATGAAGATTTCTTTTATCAAATAAGTTCAAATAAAGCTCCCCCTTAGAAAGTGCCAACATGCAAAGAAATTTCAATAAATCCTACTCCCCCTTTTGGCATCAATCAAAAAGCAAACTCCCCCTTTATTTTTCAAGTCAAGACCATAATAGGGTCCTTGGGAGTTATTACAACATGATCTAGCAATCCACATGGATTTCATACCTTTTCTCATATTTTTCTTTACATAGCAATCATTTTGCATGTGTCCAAATTGGCAACAAAAGTGACACATGATAGAAGTATTTTGCACATAAGTGGATTTAATGCAACTAATTTTCTTAGCAAACTTATTTGTGCCTTGAAAAGATTTGCTTTCTTTTGTTTGAGAAAACTTTTGTTTTTCATTTTGGAGAACCTCGTTCAAGTCATTAATTCTTTTCTTTAACAAATTTTGTTCCTCCAACATTTTTTCATAAAACTTTGTTTTCTCTTCCAACTTCCTTTTCAAATTATTTTTGCACTCAAAAACACCTTTTTGATTTTTTAAATCATCATTTTCCATTCTCAAACATTTGTTTTCTTGAAAAAGTTTGGAGTTTTCTTCCAACAAATCATTTATTTTTGTTTTCAAATCTTTATTTTTAGCATAAGATTTTTTCAAACTTTTATGCATTTTAATCATAAGAGTTTTCACATCATCATCTTCATTATCTTCATCACAAGAAGAGTGATAAGAACTTACCTCATCTTCTCCAACGGCCATTAGTGCCATTTGGGCCAACTCTTCTTTTTCTCTTTTTGAATTGCATTCATCCCATGTAATTTTGCAATCTCCTCTTGAACATCTCTTGTTGAAGATCTTCTTGAAACTTTTGATGTGAGGAGTTATATCATTGTCCACTTCCATGATTTCATTACCCATGAAGGATGGGTTATCCCCCACTTGAGATGCTTTAAAAGCTATGCCTCTCTTATACATTCTTGCATTTTCTTCCTCTTGCACTTTGAATTCCAGCTTTAATTCATAAGAGGTTAGGGTATCCACAAGAGATTCAATGGACATAGAATTTAAATCCTTTGCCTCTTCTATAGCATTTATTTTGTTTTCCCATTCTTTTGGCAAGGCATTCAAAATCTTTCTATTTTTCTCACCCAAAGAATATTCTTTTCCAAGCAATTTAAGATCTTCAATAATGTCACAAAATCTACTACACATCTTATCAACATTTTCAAGAGGATGCATTTTGAAAAATTCATATTGAGAAACAAGTAAAGATTTCTTTTGTTCTTTAATATCTTGATTACCTTCATGAAATACACACAATTTATCCCAAATATCTTTAGCTGATTTACAACCTTTAATCCTACTAGATTCATTTACATCTAATGCATTGTACAATATACACATGGCCTTGGCATTCAAAGAAAGGTATCTCTTGTCTTTTTCATTCAATTCTTGTCTAGTCTTTAATCTACTCAAATTGGTGATAGAGTCAACTATTCTAGCTTCATAAGGACCATCTTCTACCACATACCATAATTCAATGTAAACAGATTGTAAGAAAATCATCATTCTTTGTTTCCACATGCTAAAATGAGAACCATTAAACATAGGTGGTCTATCAATAGATTGCCCTTCTAAAAAAGAAACTTTTATGGTTGCCATGATCTTTACTCTAAGCGGTTAAGCTTGATCAAAAGAGACCAAGCTCTGATACCAATTGTAAGAGCCCGGTGCAACCCAATGAGTACAAACAAATTCACAATGATGCACAAAGATATATCAAATTTAAGCACAATAAAGAAAACTTAATTAAAGAGAAAAGATAAGAAATGCAAACCAAATATCAAACCAATAGCCTCTTCAATTGATGGCGATGCTAACCAAGATGTACAAGTGAAGGCTCACTCCTTCCTCATCCCAAATACTCTTTGGTTGAACCAAGGAGTTTTACAACTATTCTAGTTAACCCTCAACAACCTACACTTGAAAGATCACTCACCCAATTAAGAACTATTTTATACAAATGAGGCAACCTTCACCAAGGTTTTACTACTCCAAGTGATTGGTTCACCTTCACCAAGGTTTTACTACTCCAAGAGAGTAACCTTCACTTGAGCAACCTCACAACCCAACTTCCCCAACCCCTTATACAACCAACAAAGAATCTTTCTACTCAAAAATCTCACTTGTAAGCTTGTATATTGTGTTGGCAAAAGTCTCTAGTCTTCTTGTGCTTTGGGGTTTTTATAGAAGGTGAGAATGGCTCCAAAAAGACTCTCGCAACGGTCAAATATTAATTGCTGTCAAAACTAGCCGTTGGGCACTGTCGAACGTCCGACAGGTGCCTGTCAGACGTCCGATACCACCTGTCGGACGGGTCCGAACCTGCGTCCGAACGTAGGCAGAGAGTCATCAAATCTTTGCGGAAATTTCTTCGGACGTTCCGATGCGATCGATGTGCGTCCGAGGGCGTGCGTTCCGATCCTTCCGGACGTCCGATGCTGTCCTCACGAGCCGTCCAAGAGTTTTCCTTCTTGTGTTCTTCATCCCTTATTCGGGACGTTCGATAGTTTCCCTTTTGGCCGTCCGACCATGGTGACCTTGATTTTGCTTCTTCTTCATTGGTTGGTTTTCTTTCTTGACCAACCATTGAAACCTGATTCTAAATCAATTTCTCACATAAACAAATGTAGACCAAATCTAAATTTGGTTTGTTTAATCATCAAAACCAAGGAATTTGATCGACCAGGTCACATAATAATTTACATTATTAACAAATGTCAAAATCCATACAATTAGCAGTCAGGGAAGATTCAAAACATAAAATATAGTAACAGGTGCCACAAAGTACTTTTTTAACCTTCACAGAAGACTAAAGTCAAACAAGTGCCGCAAAATAAGGCCATACATATCCCTTTGTCATGCAAATACAATGGCCTCAACACTTAGCATCACCCCTGACAATTCTAACTATATCAGTCAAAAGGGTCTAGTTTTTTTTTTCTAGTTTTTTTTTTTTTCTCGTTCATTTCCCATAATGGAGATCTCAAGTCCAATACAAGAATCCTCCGGGCTCTGACCTTTGCCATCAGAATTTATCTCAAAATCACTTATGATTTTTATTCACACTATAATATACGAGACTATATCCCTTTCGAAGTCACAAGTATTCTCTCAGAAAAAGTATTTAGTACTCAAGTACAAGAATCCAGAACTAAGAGAATTTACAACTCAGGCCGTACGCTCCCAAGTGCAAATTAACAAAGTTTAAGATCCCTACCTGACGTACATATCTATCTACCTCAAATAGCATGATAAAGGTTTTACACTTACCACTTTCATAGTTCACAACTTACGCACAAGAAGAGTACTTAGTCTTTTATACATATTCACATAATTGGGACCATATCACGTCTTGGCCCAAGCTCACTCCGTGCAGAGGCCACGCGAAGTTACTCTGATTTTTTTTTTTCCTACAAGTAGTCACTTAACATTCAAACCAGTCCCACAGTCCGGTATCCTAAACTTTTAAGCCTAGGATACACTACAAAGATCTAAAGCCTAAGCTCTGATACCAACTGTGACGCCCCCACTTCTCCCAAGGGCGAACCCAAGGGTATCCGCGGAACGCTTGCCTAGCTCTCGCCAGGACTCGAGACAAATCAATTCAAACTTAACAATAAATAACAATTTATACCAGTCTAATAAGGAAAAATCGCTTCCATAATCGAATATCCAAGTCTTGTACCACGTGTTCAAAATACATCCGTTATCCAATTCTTACGTCAGGATCCAAAAGATACATCAATTTCCAAATATATACAATAGCCAAAATGTCTAGTCAATTACAATTGAAACCCTAAATACAAAAGTACATCCAAAAGGGTTCAAGAGTTTTACTCATCCATTCCTGTTAAGGAAAACAAATCTACGGGGTGAGCGAAACGCTCCGTGAGGCCAAGAAAACACACATGCAAGCACGTTGTCCAAATAAAATCCCAATATTCAAGTAATTACAATTCGAGCGAGAAAAAATTAACAGAAACAATTCAAGATATAGGAGGCTCTCAGGAGCTATTTTCTCTTGCTTCGCCACGGCTCGACCGATCCCCTCGTGATGACACTCTGTTATCCTGGTGGGTATTTTATCCGTAGAAATTCACTTATTACTTCCTCCGACGCAACATTCCACTCTCGGATCCGAACCAACACGACGAAAAGGCGATACTCGTCGAGTATGCCACAGAAGATCTCAAGAGATCAAGTTTTGATTTTTGAACACAGCACGAAAAGGGCGAATACTCACGAGTATGCCAAAAGATCTCAAGAGATCAAGTTGTGTTTGTTACTCTCTTGGTTTATCAAACTTCTCGACCAGCCCATGCCGGCTCGAGTTTGTAAGATTGTTTAAGAGAATTGGGCGTCTCTAAGTCGAGGAGGGTTCATCCACCGACAACAAGACACGCACGACATAACACGACTGCATGGCACACGACACGCACACGAAAACGGGTATATTTTAGTCGACGAGATTCACTCAAATCGACTTTGAAACCAAGTAAATATCAAGTAAAGTTCAACGTAAAGGAGAGCGAGTGCGATAAAGTACACCTCGTTCATCAGTGATATTCACGTATATAAGCAGGTAAATCAAGTAAACACGACAAGGTCCTGCACTGACACTCACCAATCAAAAAGTAATTGAGCGAGAAAATCTTTAGTGTCCCTCCGGATTCTTTTCAAGACTCGCTTGAGCACCTGAAGGCAATTAACAGTATTTTTCACTCACAATCACGTATTAATCAAGAAAAGGAAGTTACGCTTTATTTTGGACTAGTCAAATCCCTCAACCAGAACGTTAGCCACTCAATAAAGGTTCAACAGTGAGGTTTTATACACAAGAAAAACTGAATTTCCTCAATGAAAATCATAGTTTAAAGGCAATCATTATCATTCAAGAAGGAGTAATAAGTTTTCAAATTTTCATTTCCCTAAGAAATCAGCAAATCTTCAGCTTGCGCGTCAATTTAGAAAAATCAGATCGTTGCACTCAGTAGGTCCAAAATTATAGAAATGGTATCCAGTGGAAACCTCTTAGAAAGTACTAAAAGTTCTTAAAAGACAATTTTCCATGAATCTAAGTGGGAGGTATTCAAAAATGAGCTTGAAGGTACAGGTTCGGCGTACAAGGCAGAATTAAGTTGGATTTCGGCCAACTTTGGAAATTCGGCACGATTCACATGTTGCAAACCGGCCTCTGAAATTTACAGCTCAATTAGTGTTACAAGTGAGGTTTATAACAAAACAAGCGGATCAAGAATCGGAGTTTCGAATACCGAGATACGGTAGCTCAAAGTTGAGGAAGATTCAAGACTGAAGAAGAATTTCCAGTTTTGAACCTCCAACACTAGCAATTTAATTCGGTATCGAAACGAACTTGAATTGGTGCCAAAATTGGCAGTATTTTACTCCTATATGCAAGGTATTCCTCTATCAAATTGTAGGGAAAAATACCCTCGGGAAGGTAGTTAATTAGTCAACCAAATTTCAGGAAAAATTCTAAGGCAATCTGCCTTGTGACTTTCATTTCACAATTTCAAATCGTTTAACCAAGAAAACTATCCGAACATGGTTCATTTGTGAAACAAAGGTCTAAGACACATCCATGATACCTTTGGTAAGTGATGAGCATCAAGAACTTCAATTAATAAAATCATTCCCAAGTTTTGCCCCAAATCAGTCCAAATACTACGTTTTTCCAAAACAGGGCAGTCCTCTTGTTTTAGTCACAACTCAATCAATTTAACTCAGAATGAGGCATGGTTTATGGCGTTAGAAAATACATTCACGGGACTAAAAGTTCACAGAAGGAAATGTTCTGAAATTTGGCAAGCAACCAGCTCAAAATTGAGCCTCAAGTTGCTGCCTCAACAAGCCATTCCAGCAAATCCGAGAGACAGGACAGCTAACTTAAAACGTTTGGTTAGGATCACTCACAAAGAATCAGAATGTGCATTTTATCTCAAATTAAAGCTAGGAATGTCTAGTTTCAAACACCACCAACGGCACTTGATTTCGACACCCGAGGACAGAGTTATGGCCAAAATACGACCACTGGACAGTTTTACCCGAAAATAATTTTCTAGCATGCCTAGTTCATGAATAAAATCATTTGCCCATCCAATCGTTAATGTTTTCCAACGAAAATTTCTACACACATAATATAACATATACACATCAGGATCATGCCAATAAATCACCAAAAATGGGCCTTATCATGGCCGAACAAAACAGGGGCAGATTCGGCAATTTCTGGTCATGACCTCTACTTGAGTTCCCAACAATAACACTCCATAAATTCATCATTATAACCATTAAACTACCATTAAATCCAACATTGATCCTCAAATCAGCAACAACAACCCAAGTGTGGGAATACAAAGAGCCCACTATCACATTTTACATCCATATCAAGTAACCAAATGCATGCATGAACTTAACAAGGTAAGATAGCTTCCAAACTTCAAGTTTCCAAGAGTGGATCATCACTTATTTTGGGTTGATGTTCAGCAGAATTTTCGGCCCTCTATTACCCCAGAAAAACCGTGATTTCCAGCCCTTGTTTGCAGCTCAAAATGCTTCCTCAAGTGTCAAGCTAGGTGTGGTGCAAGTTTGGTTGAATTTGGAGATGATTTGGGGTGGTTTTGAGTGAGATTAGTGAGCAGAAATTTTGAAGCAATGGAGTTAGAGAGAGGAGGGTGTTTGGTCGGCTATGAGGAGAGAGAAGATGGAGAGAAATCTGATTCCTTTAGCTTCCAAGAGAAGGTGAAATAAGTGGTGTAAATTCACCCAAAAGTCAACTCTCATTAGGGGCGCGTTTGGCGCGATTAGGTTCGATTTTCTCGCGCGTTTGGTTCACTAGTGCACTGAACCTCCAATGCATTTATATTCATGTAAATATTATTCACTCTTAATTGTCCCGATATAAGGGTCTAAAGTCCCTCAAATAAAGTCGCGCGTGTGAAAACGCGTACCGTCAATTTTAACGATATAACGCGAAACTTCCGAGAAATTCTTATAACGATTGTACTACTAACTATCACTTGAGTATTTATTCATAAGATTACCTATTTTAGGACCATAGTACAAGTCTTCAATATTCCAAGCTTATTGTGCTACTACGCGGATAAAATCTCCAAGTACTATTCACTATTTTTACTAAACGTACTCCAGGAAATTAATTTTCAGAACGAGTCACTTTAAAAATATAACGAAGTTATATTTCCATGTATTTAGGTCTAATAAGGCTAGAAAATATTCCTCGAAGCGAAAATCCAATTAAATAATTTATTAAGCCATAAATTAGGCATAAAATAATAGTTTTTACGAGTCCTCACACTGTCTCCCTTGTCCCCCTCCTTTTTGCCCCCCAAATTCCCCCTTTTGTCATTTCTTTTTCCCTTTTAAATCTTGGGCCTCCAAGTGTCTACCATTTAACCCTTTAGGTGCCCTGTTGTCTAATATCCAAAGGGACACTTGTCCCCATGCATGCCCCCTCCACTTGTCATTTTTTACTTTTTCTTCTTTTTTCCTTTTGTTTTTCTGAAATTTAGTATGAAGACAAAAAATAATTAAAAAAATAAAAATAAGAAAATAAAATAAACTAGAACAAAATAAAATAAAATAAAAACCCTAGAATTGAAACAAATAAAGCTATTAAATTAATTAAACAAATAAAGTTAAAAAATCAAAAATTTGGTGTCAACAGTTTGCCCCTCTTTGTCTGAGTTTCGAAGAAACTTGAGACAAAGACGTAGACACCAAATACTTACCTGTGTCATTCGGCTGCCACTTATTCGAACGACTGCCGTTTTTGAAATGAGAACTGACCTCTCTAACAAAATTTCAAAATGGGACTGACCCAGACGAGAATTTTAAAACGGGACTGACCCGTACAAAAATTTAAACCATGGGACTGACCCGAATATGAATTTAATCATGGGACTGACCCGAACAAAATTTAAATCATGGGACTGACCCCACGGGACTAACCCGAACAGAAAATTTAAAACGGGATTGACCCGAACAGAAAATTTAAACGGGACTGACCCGAACAGAAAATTTAAATGGGACTGACCCGAACAGGAAATTTAAAAGGGGACTGACCCCGACAGGAATTTAAATCGGGACTGACCCGAACAGATAATTTAAACATGGGACTGGCCCAAACAGAAAATTTAAAAGGGGACTGACCCCAACAGGAATTTAAATCGGGACTGACCCGAAGGGGACTGACCCCAACATGAAATTAAATCGGGACTGACCCGAAGGGGACTGACCCCGATGAAATTTAAAATCGGACTGACCCAAAGGGGACTGACCCCAACATGAAATTTAAATCGGGACTGACCCGAACAGAAAATTTAAATCGAGACTGACCCGAACAAGAAATTTAAAAGGGGACTGACCCCAACAGGAAATTAAACGGAATGCACACTAGTGGGGCTGACCCATGTTTAGTGACAGTGATAAATAAAATGCCTTGACAATCGGTCAATGGGATTAAACCCGAGCCTGTCGAGAAAATCGGAAATAGAAAGGCACGTTAGTGGGATGAACCCAATGCTAACGGAGATAGACTAAAAACAACACACACGTTAGTGAGATAGACTAGATGCTAACGGTGGTAGAATAAAAACGCACACGTTAGTGAGATAGACTCGATGCTAACGGTGGTAGAATAAAAAGCACACGTTAGTGAGATAGACTCGATACTAACGGTGGAGAAATCAGTGAATTTAAATGTGGTTGTCAAGAATGGGGAATGGAAGGGTGCGCGGCGGACGCTGAGATTTCATCAACAAGAAATTGAAATTTGTCAAGGAACAAGAAATTAAATTCAAGTTTGATTTTTTGAGAATCGTTTCAAAAAATAATTTGCCCCAGTTTCCATCAATTATTGTGCAACCGATCAATTGATTTGCATTACGACATGGTTGTTCCTCCTTGAGGCCTTGATTCATAAGATTCTGACTTATGCTTCTTCGTCGATTTCAGCCATGGATACCTGCACAGGGGGCTTGCCAAAGTACAACATGCACTTTATTTTAAAATATTGCAACTACTACTCATGGAAAGAGCAGTGTGATTGATTTGAAAGTATATTACTTGACTCTTGTGCGAAATCCTCAAATGTATTACAAAAATATTTGCCCCTGTGTGGGCTTATTTCGCGAAATCTCACAAATAAAAATTTGCCCCAGTGTGGGCTCCTTTGATTGCAAAAATTTGTTCAGATGATTCCCCATTTATTTGAACAAAGAGAAATCGCACTTTCTACAACGTAGAAAGTAATCATATATACAACGTGAAGAAATTTAAACGTTGAGTTTGAACTCATGCAGAAATTTCATGATGAATCTTTTAGAGTAACACCAAATTCAAGAAGATTTCTTCTTCACTTTAGCATTGGTGCTTAGGGTAACGAGTCACCACTTCTTGTTGGCTCATCTTTCAGGACCAACCAAGTGGGCGTTATTTCTGATTTGAAAGTGGCTAAAGGAAATGGGAGGTCAAGATTTGTCTTATTTTTGTGCCCATTCGATTCACATCTTAGTGAAAGCAAATAGTTTGTCACCCTTATTTTTAAGAAAACTTAGTCAACCCATAAGCTTTGTAAGCTTGTAACAGAGGGGTAGAAACGATACCAAAACATGCGGAAACAGGTTATAACCTTATGATCAGGAGCGTAACCCTTGCTTTGAGTTGTCATGAGAGATAAGTCAGCGATGGACTTTATGAGCTTGTAATGCAGCTGGAAAACGATAGTTGAAGGGAAAAAAAATCAAGGGTATTGCACCGAAAATCGCATTTTTCTCAAAATTGCTCTCATTTCGTACTCAAAGATCTCGGACTTTGTTTGCATTTTTCTCAGCATTCACCAGGGACTTCAGCGTCAAATTTTTTTGCATTTTTCTTGCGCTTACTCTTCTTGCTTTGCTTTTTGCTTCTTTCTCCTTTTTCTCGACCTGGTGGATTTTCACATGGTGAGTAGTGTCAACCCCCATACCCAAGCAATTCAGAAATACAGCTAAAATT
>NC_040041.1:40049505-40052146 GCF_003713205.1 Coffea eugenioides
AAGAGCTTCTGAAAGTAATCATTGATTTCTCCCTCAATTTCCATTTCAGACTTACACCAAAGTTCCATCTCCTTTCTGAAGACTTGAAATATTCTTTCTTCTCCTCCTGCCTTCAACAAATGCATGAAAATATTTTGTATTCTTGTCTCCTTCCCTCAACCAATTGACTCTAGCTTCTTGTCCCCAAAACACTCCCCTCTCTTATAAGCCTCTTCAGGCTTCCTTTTCAACTCTCTCACCTTTCCATTTTTATTATCTTGCCATCCATTCTATATCTCAACAATTTTTTGTTTTATTTCCTTTATTTCTTTTTTTGCATTGTTATTGTTCTGCCTATTCCAATTCAAGAGAGCTACTCTACAGTCCCTTATCTTTTGATAGAGCTTAGAGAATGTAGACCCACCCTCTTGCTTCTCCTAGACCATGCTAATAATATCTCTCACTTCTCAATGTTTCAACCAATTCCTGTCAAAACAAAATCTCCTCTTCCTTCCCCTAGGATCAGTGTCCACTAACAGCATGGTGTGGTCAGAAGCTTCATTTTGGATATGCATACATTTTGCTTTCTCATTTTATTTCCTCCAGTATCTGATGCACAAAATTCTATCCAGTCTTTCCCTAATTTCCCCCCTTCTTCCAATTATTTGTCCAAGTCCATAGGATACCTTCATAACCAAGGTCAATAAGTTGGTTATTATTCTCAAAATTTTTAAAAGTTCTGAAACTTCTTTCTGATCATTTTGACAAGATTTAGACCTGCGCTCTAATTTTAAAGCTAATTCCCTCGTTCACCGTAAGTGTACGGGTCGTATATTGTAGTACAAAGGAAATAAGGTCGAATCCCACAAGAACCATTTTTGAAGTACCAAGGTTTAATCACACTCTCTATTATCTAAACTACTCAATAATCAATCGAAATTAAGCAATAATAAAGATAAGACAATTCAAAGGTTAACAAACAAATTTGGAGGGTTTCTTCAATTGTTTTCACTTGTTTTGCAAATGAGATTCGAGGCCTCTCTCAGCTCGGATCCCTCACTTTCGGATCTGTTCCTCCAACTTCTCAGACGAGGTCTCGGATCTAAGGGTAATGATATGGATCCGAACTCAGATCTAGCTCCCCTATTTCCAACTTCAATTTTCTTCCTTTTTCGTGCGACTTTCTCTTCTTATTTCACTTATGCGTTATCCTCCAAGAAGTACATTACATCTTCAACTCAACCAAGTGTTTCATGCACCAATAACTTACAAACACCACACATTTATGCATTAATCCACTCATTTTGCATGTTTAGTTCCCGAAGTGACACTTGAAGAAATTTTCACCAAAATGGGCTTAAAAATGGCTATGAACCCCCTACAAACATGCCAAAAGCCACGTGAATATTCACTATCAAACTCACCCACACTGAATCGGTGCTTCTCCTCAAACAATACAACAACCCAATTAAACAATGATTCAAGTGTCAAACAAAACATATGCACAATAAAAGTCAACTCTTACAATTTGACCATCAATTATTATGCAATTCTTCAAAATGCACTTACTACTCATAATATCTAATAAAGGAGAAACAATTATACATAAATTTAACCATATTCAAATCAATCTCTCACCCTAACTTGGCTCTACAAATAAGCAACTCACACAATCACAAAGTAATACTTTCTCCGACAACCATCATCATTTTTCAAAACTCCCTACCAACAAACCCATATTTCAACAATATTTTCACATGATCACCATTTCCACAATCATTTCCATCATTTCACTACAAAAGACAAATACTACATGCACTACTGACCACAAAAGATAAGTAAATCAACAAAACCCCTCCCCCACACTGAATATTCACATTGTCCTCAATGTGAAGGGAAGGAAAAGAAACTAGTACTCTCCTAGAACAATGTCAAGGTGCAAGTTGACACCACGACCATCACGAACATTCGAATCTACTTAAACTGCAAGAAAGGGTACATTGCGAAAAGGGATATAAGCTTAGCAAAAGTACAAAAGACATAGAAAGCTCGAAACTAAAAAAAATAAAAGCACTAAAAGACTTAAAAAACTAAGCCGAAGAGCCCCAAATCTTGAAGCATCTTGATGACCTCCATCCATAGGTACTTCTTCAATATCTCTTGCTTCGTCTTCACCACATGGCACAGGAGTCGATATTGATAACAGTATATTTTACATGTTTTTAGTGTGTTTTATTAGTTAGTCTTGGTGTGTTTTAATCACTTTTATAGCTAATTAACTAGGATTCTAGTAAAAATATGCATTTTATGATTTAAATGGTAAAAATTGCATTTCTATGGATTTTAACAGTGAAAACTTCATGTTTTTGTAGGTTTAAGGATTCAATCATCATGGAGTGACTTGAGAAGATAATTGGATGATTGATGATGATTTGAAGCAATCAAAAGAAAATATGAAATGCAAAAGAGGAAATGCAATCAGGAACAAAAGGAAGCAAGTTTCACAACTTTGATACTTTGTGGTATTTCAGCAATATCTTGAGCTACAATGATAGGATTCGGATGATTCTTGAACCATTTTGAAGTTAAGAGATAACTCTACATTTGGTATACAGTCATCGAAGTATAGTTTAGCCATTTTCCTAGCCAAATAGCTGAAACA